>NC_134399.1:38922950-39117088 GCF_050003625.1 Haematobia irritans | reverse complement strand
TATATATATATATATATATATACACTGTTAGAAAAATATGTTTTATATATGTTCCGATATAAACAAAATGTGTTTCGGGCACAATTTTTAAACACAATATATTTAAGGGCAAACATGTAATGTTCCTAAACTAACACAAAATGTTTGGGACACATATGTTAATATGTTAGAATATAATATGTTTGGGGCATGAATGTTTCATAAAAATAATATGTGTGAATGTAAACATATATAAATTTACAAATTTTGAGTAAACATATATATGTTGTGATACTTTATTCAGAGAGCGACAGAGAGAGAGAGAGAGTTAGTATAGAGAAATAAATAGAGATGGAAACCGGGAGGGTTGAATAAAAAGATATCAACATAACACAGCGAGAGAATGAAATGAGAGCAATTTCTGTGAAACCGCTTGTATGTTGTTTCGGAAAACTGTTTCATGATAAGGCCAAAAATTTAATATGCTTAAGTCTAAATATTATTTAATTTGAATATTAGAATGAGTATTCGGAATCAAGAGAATAGACATTTGAAAAACAACAGCATATTACAGAAAAAGATGCGAAGAACTCAAAAATTTCGTGGAAGTGAAAATTATGTGAGGGAATGAGCACAATCTTTTTTGAGGAATTCTTCCAAGCATATACTATTTTTGGACTCAAAATGCTTCCAAACATATAATATGCTCACATAAAACAAACACATTAATGTTTCGGCAGTATCCAATAATATATGTGCTTCCTGCAAAATATGTTTGGAACATATGTTAGAGAAGCGATTTTTCTTGAGGGTGTATATATATATATATATATATATATATATATATATATATATATATATATATATATATATATATATATATATATATATATATATATATATATATATATATATATATATATATATATATATATATATATATATATATATATATATATATATATATATATATATATATATATATATATATATATATATATATATATATATATATATATATATATATATATATATATATATATATATATATATATATATATATATATATATATATATATATATATATATATATATATATATATATATATATATATATATATACATAACATATTCAATAAAAAACATAAAATAGAGAAACCATGGCCTTGGGTAAAAAAATTGTTACACCTATTTTTCTGTCCACATGTGTATGTATCGCCCGATTTTGAAATTTTTGACCATAACTCATCTTACTCAAATTTTGCACAAGGTAACCTTTTGTGGTATTAATCAAACCCGCAAACTATTATGCAAATTGGTTCAGATTTACATATAGCTTCCATATATATGCATCGCTCGATTTTCCCAAATTTGGCCATAATACTTTTATTTATTAACCAATGTTATTCAAATTTCAAATTTTGATGTACTAGCCAATCGTATTTATACGTACTTGTAGCTCTTACATAAGAATATTGCTCGATGTTTACAAATTTGGATTTATTACCCACACTAATTGAGCGATTTTCTCCCTTTTAATAATGGGCTCAATATTAGTGGCATACTAACCCCGTAGGTGCAATATCAACTACAGCCAGTGTTGCTAGAAGTAGGGGAAATTCCCTATATGTAGGTTTTTTCTAATATTTAGCGTCTTTTAGGACGTAGTGCCACAATGTAGGGACATTTTCACTCAACACAATTTGTAATAATTTTTACATTTTGGTGGCTCTAGAGGAGGAAATTAGAAGCCGGCAAGGCTTGCTCTTTAACAATGTGTTACCACTCGTGCCAAAAAAAAATCTAATAAAATTTGAAGATTACCACAAATCTACCAAACAAATATTTCTATAGAAATGTTTGTTAAAACTTTATTCCTGTAGAAAATTTTGTCAACATTTTATTTCTATAGAAAATTTTGTCAAAATTGTATTTCTATAGAAAATTTTTTCAAAATATTATTTCTATAAAAAAAATTCTCAAAATGCTATTCCTATGGAATTTTTTCTCAAAATTTTATTTCTATTGAATTTATTAATAAAATTTTATTTCTATAGAACAATTTCTCAAAAAATTTTGTTTATAGAAACTTTTTCCAAAATTTTATTTCTATACACCCAGGGAAGGAATATGATCATCTCAAACATGTTTCAAGAGCAAAATATTATTTTTGGATGGTGACCATGTAACATTTTTATCGCAACCATGTTATTTTCTCAGAAATTATGTATCTGTTTTCGGAAAACATATTATGTTGGGCGAGAAAACAACATTTTTCGATAAACATGTTACATGGTCACCATCCAAAAATAACATTTTGATCTTGAAACATGTTTGAGGTGATCATATTCCTTCTCTGTGTGTAGAGATTTAACAAAAAAACTACTATTTTTGGTAGAATTCTATCACCTGTGGCAACCGTGGTGGTAATACAAATTTATTTTCTAAGTTATATACATTGCATTTTCATGTTTTAAGATAATAAAGTACTTAGAACCATTTTTGTTTTGTAAAATTTGTTTAAATTTAACGAAAACAAGTAAGTAAAGTCTAAAGTCGGGCGGAGCCGACTATATTATACCCTTCACCACTACACGGATGAAAAAGACAGTTTTTCATATGTTTGGCTATAAACATTATATGTTTGGAACACAAATTTTTAAACACAATATTTTTGAGTGCAAGCATATAATGTTCATAAACTAGCATAACATGTTTGGGACATATATGTTAATAGGTTAGAACATATTATGTTTGGGACATAAAATGTTTGTAAATATAATATGCTTGGATGCAAACATATATTAATTTAGAAATAGCCTATAAACATATATGTGTTTAGTAGCTTGGAGCGCTATTTAACAGGGAGCGATATTGAATTAAGTTGGTGGTTGTTGCTTGTTATTACAAAATTAACATTTTATTTTTCCTTGGGCAATTGATCAGCTACTTCTTTGATCCTTACAAACTGTGTGGTCCGCTGTTCGAATCCCCGTCCGGCAAAAGGTAAAATTAAAATAAAAAAAATCATACAATTGAATAATTTCTTCTACAATGTTTGTATTACAGAAAAAGGTGCTAAGAACTAAAAAATCTCGTGGAAGTGAGAAAGATGTGGGGGAATATACAATTGGGCACAAACAAAATTTTGAGCATTCAGGTCGAAAACCTATGTTGTTAGCACCTATATTACCTGTTTATTTTCATAATTCATTATGATTGTAAATATATAAATAAATAAATAAAATTTTGAGCACAATATTGTTTTGGAGAATTTTTTTTTAAGCATATAATATTTTTGGGTGCAAAATGCTTCCAAACATATTATATGTTCACATAATAACATATTGTTTTTTGGAAGACAACATTATTGAATTTAGATGCAAAAATACAAAATGTTTGGAACTTAGACTACCCAAACATATATTGTTTAGACCAATATGCTTTCAAACATATTATATATTGGAAGAGATCAAACATATAAATGTTTGGGCAATACCCAAAAATATATATGCTTGAAGCAAAATATGTTTGGGAGTATATGTTACAGAAGCGATTTTTTGTGAGCGTGTATGTAGACAAACATTTGTGTTACCATCTCAACTACTTAAAATTTGCTGGGAGCTATATAAAAGTTTGCATTTCCAGATACAAATACTTTTAATGGAAACACTTTTTTGTACTTCTACAAAAACTCTAGAATTAAAATTTAAATCGGCTAACGCCCTCACCCTCAAAAAAAATCGCCTCTCTAACATATGTTCCAAACATATTTTGCAGGAAGCACATATATTATTGGATACTGCCGAAACATTAATATGTTTGTTTTATGTGAACATATTCTATTTTTGGAAGCATTTTGAGCCAAAAATATTATATGCTTGGAAGAATTTTCCCCAAAGAAGATTGTGCTCATTCCCTAATATAATTTTCACTGCCACGAAATTTTTTAGTTCTTGGCACCTTTTTCTGTAATACAAATAATGTTGAAGAAATTATTCAATTTTATAATTTTTTTAAATTTTACCTTTCGCCTGGACGGAGAATCGAACCGAGGACCATACAGTTTGTAAGCCAACACACTACCACTGAGCTACGTAGCTGTTATAGTCACCAGAAGACAATTATCGTTATAAGTTACATTTATATAGCATAGTTTGCAGCGCCCACGAGCCCATGCAAACATAACATTATTTAACAGAAACATACATGTGTTGGCAACGTGGAGCAGTGGTTAGCATGTCTGCCGTACATGCAAAGGGTCGTGGGTTCAATCCCTGCTCCGACCAAACACCAATTGTTTTTTTTTTAATTTACGCATTTATATTTATACTATATTAAATTTTTATAATGAAACTTCGAAATGTGGGTTATTAAAGATTTACAGTCAGAAACAGTGCTTGATATAAACGAAATGGACTGAGCTTTTGGAAAAAATATTATTTTTTTATTGCAAAAATAACAATTTTGTAATAAAAAACTGGTTTTGGTATAAAAGTTTGATATTTTGGAAGGAATTCAAAAACTCTAACAAAGGAAGAACGTGGGGTCGAGTATAAACATACATAAATAATTTTATAATATACACAAACTAAATAATATTTAGACTTAAATTAAATAATATTTAGACTTTAGCGTATAAAATTTTTGGCCTTATCATAAAGCAGTTTCCAAAACAACATATAAGCGGTTTCACAGAAATTGCTCTCTTTCGATTCTCTCGCTGTGTTAATTTGATATCTTTCGTCAACCCTCCCGGTTTTTATCTCTATTTCTTTCTTTATACTCTCTCTCTCTCTTTCGCTCTCTGAATAAAATATCACAACATATATATGTTTACTCGAAATTTGTAAATTTATATATGTTTACATTCACACTTATAATTTTTATGAAACATGCATGCCCCAAACATAATATATTCTAACATATTAACATATGTGTTCCAAACATTTAGTGTTAGTTTGAGAACATTACATGTTTGCACTTAAATATATTGTGTTTAAAAATTGTGCCCGAAACACATTTTGTTTATATCGAAACATATGAAAAACATATTTTTCTAACAGTGCTGGGATGAAACACAATGTTAGAAATTTCACGTAAATGGGAGTATAACTGTGCCCCCCCTGGTCATATGAGTGCAAATCGGACGGGAGATATATATGGGAGCCATACCTAAATCTGAACCAAAACCAATAGCGATTGTCTCTGTCCCTTGAAACGGCCCTGTGCCAAATTTGAGGACGATCGGACATAAATTGCGAGCTGTACTTTGTGCACAAAATTACATATACAGACGGACGGACAGACAGACAGACGGACATCGCTAAATCGACTCAGAATTTAATTCTAAGCCCATCGGTATACTAAAAGATGGGTCTATGACCACTATTTCTTGACGTTACATACAAATGCACAAACTTATTATACCCTGTACCACAGTAGTGGTGAGGGGTATAAATATTGTAGGGAAAATTGTTTGGGAATGTATGGGAAAATAGGGAACTTTTTTTGTCCTTGTAGGGTAAACCGAACATTTTCCCTGGCAACACTGACTATGAGCTCTAGTCAGATTGAGACAAAGCACCCATAAACATGTACCCCTTAGTTTTCTTAAATATGCAACTGCGGTTTATCTCCCAGACCTATATCAATGTTACCCCACAAATGCTTATGATTACTAATTCAGTAAGGGTGATTTAGGGTACTTACTTACTTGTTATCGAACTCATTTGAATAATGGTGGTAAAAGTCTACAGAATTGAGATTTCAAATCAAGGAGTTATTTCATCAATTCCTTGCACGCTTACACGAGATGTTTAAGATTCATCTAAACCCAAACCACATTGATTCTTATTAATCCAGACTCTCCATATGTAGAAACTTTAAATATAACTTCGGGATTTGAAACGATCGGTTTGAGGTAACATATTTCTTAAAATCCACCTGAAATTCTATAAATTTTAAAGTAACCCTCTTCGAGCCACCGTGGTGCATATAACTTCGGGATTTGAAACGATCGGTTTGAGGTAACATATTTCTTAAAATCCACCTGAAATTCTATAAATTTTAAAGTAACCCTCTTCGAGCCACCGTGGTGCAATGGTTAGCATGCCCGCCTTGCATACACAAGGTCGTGGGTTCGATTCCTGCTTCGACCGAACACCAAAAAGTTTTTCAGCGGTGGATTATCCCACCTCAGTAATGCTGGTGACATTTCTGAGGGTTTCAAAGCTTTTCTAAGTGGTTTCACTGCAATGTGGAACGCCGTTCGGACTCGGCTATAAAAAGGAGGTCCCTTGTCATTGAGCTTAACATGGAATCGGGCAGCACTCAGTGATAAGAGAGAAGTTCACCAATGTGGTATCACAATGGACTGAATAGTCTAAGTGAGCCTGATACATCGGGCTGCCACCTAACCTAACCTAACCCTCTTCGACTAGGGCCTAACAGAAGAAACTATTATATTTGATTCATAGTGGTGGGTAACATATATAAGATTCGGCCCGGCCGTACTTACTGTTGTATATAATTTAATCCATAGTGTTAATATTAGATAATATTCGTTCAAAGATTGCAAACTCTTCTCTGAGGGGGTTCATAGAGTGGAGGAATAAAGGGCTGCTCAAATGTGGTTTTATCAGTTGCCTTGATATAAATTAGCTATGTTAGTTTCTTTATTGTTAAAAAGGATTTAAGGAAAATTTGTATATGATGATAATCCTCTAGTTTTAGTATAAGACCTTGTCTTCATTTGCAGGTAAATATTTTAATAAATAAAGTACTTGGGATTTTGTGCCTTTCTCAAGACAAATAGCAGTACTTTCAATGCAAAGGCTTATCAAAAAGACTAAAATGTTCCTCCTGCTATGGAGGCGGAATTGTAGTATTGGCTATACACACACAACATCTCTGAAAACGTTAACAAAATATTTGAAGTTTTCTACATTTACCACAACCCACCGTCAATTAACGTGAGTCTACCATTAGGGTGGCAACTATTTGGTGAGACCTGTATTTAAGGAAAACATCCTTCACACAGGGATCACAAAGGAAGGAAAGGTGTGCACCGGAAGCAACCTTGAATAGGCAAACAAACACTAACGAAGCAATGCTTATTTGGTTTTAGCCATGAAAAACTTTTCGGAAACCTGAACTTCTGTATGGAAATGTCAGTAGTCATTAAAGTGAGTACATATACGTATGAAATTAAAGTTTCAGGTTATGAATCTAATCTAAACTACAGGTCAGTTTACCATTGGAAACGGCATGATTAGGAGTTGCAAAAAGTCTATGAGAACTACATTAAAATATTTTCCAAAATAAACAAATTGCTATTGATTTCGAGAGATAGGATTCTAAAGAGAAATAATTCGTTAAAAGATTTAATTACATTTCAAGCCACTGTCCTAAACTATTGATTTTGTGAAGCAAATTTATGTGCGTGAAGATAAATTTTAAACTTAACTTAATTAATCAAATGGATAACTCAGCACCGTGCACTATCAAACAGTGCTTAGCTTGTAATAATTTATTTATTATTTATATTTATTCATATTCGTTTTACAAGTGGTAATTTTGAACGGTGACCATGTCATTTTATTTCGAAAAATATTTTCCAAAATTGTTTTATTTTAGATGATGAACGTATTTCTTTAACTGGGAAAATACTTTTTTGTCCAAAATGTATGAGGTTCATTAAATATTTAATTCGTACACATTTTTCCTTCGAAAATATTACATCTTAAATGACAATCATATTACGTTTCTCCTAGTATACATAGTGCCAATAAAGCGGAATACCCCAGATAAAACCAGGAGGAAGCTTGAGCGCCGTAATTGTCGACGGAAAATTTGGACGCCTACACGCAAAGAAAAACAACCTTTGGAATACGCGTATCGAAAACGATTTTTTTCAAACTTTTATCACCAAAAAATGTTTTTGCTACAAAACTTTTTTTTGTTTGCAATAAAAAATATAATTCTTGTTCCGAAATCACAGTCCATTTCGTTTATATCAAGCACTGTTCTTTTCTGACATTAAATCTTTGATAAGACTCATTTTGAAGTTTCAGAGCAAAAATTTATTATAGTAGTATCCCAGCAACTTAACTTTAACTTTTTTTGTTCCAAAAGGGTTAAAAACAAAGTAAGAATTAATTAAATTGAACAAATTATTTAAATTTTGACGAAAGAAATGCTAAATTCAATCAAAAATATTGCGAATTTTCAAAATAATTTAGGTCAAACGTTTCAGGCAAGCATTAGAATGTATTAAAAATCATAAAACAAAAACAATTATAACAAGTATATACGGCCGTAAGTTCGGCCAGGCCGAATCTTATGTACCCTCCACCATGGATTGTATAGAAACTTTTACTAGAGACTGTCATCCACAATCGAATTACTTGGGTTGCGATAACACTTGCCGATGGCAAGATATAGTAAAACTTCTTAACACCGTGTTCTCAATTATAAGTTAGTCCATACGGGGTATATATTAAACAAAACAAGTATATACAGCAGTAAGTTCGGCCGGGCCGAATATTAAATACCCACCAACATGAACCAAATATTAGGGTTTCCTTTGAAATTTCAGGAGGGCTTGAGGACTTGAGGACACTTCCCGAAGATAAATTTAAAGATTTCACCTATGAGGACTGTATCAAATTCTGGATTTATAAGAACCATTTTGTTTGAGTTTTAGAGGAATCATTAACATCTCTTGTAAGTGTGCAAGAAAATTATATAATTACGTCTTGAATTGAAATCTTAAATCTGTAGATTTACACCCGAGAAGTAAAATCTGGAAATTTTACATTGAGTTTCAAGCAATTTTCATGATCAGAGCGCCTTCTATACCCTCAAGGAGTGAAGTCGGTCTATATGAAGGCATTACCAAATGGACCGATAAAAACTTAATCCGATACACCAATTTTTGCATGGTTGTTAGAGACCATATACTAACACCACGTACCAAATTTCAACCGCAAATTTCAACCGAATTTTGCTCATTCATGAGGCTCTGGATGTTAAATCTGGGGATCGGTTTATATGAGGGCTATATATAATTATGTACCGATGTGAACCAATGCATGGTTGTTAGAGACCATATATTAACACTATGTACCAAATTTCAGCCGGATCGGATGAAACTTGCTTCTCTTAAAGGTTCCGCAAGCCAAATCTGGGGATCGGTTTATATGGGGGTTATATATTATTATGGACCGGTGTGGACCAATTTTTGCATGACTGTTAGAAACCATATACCAACACCATGTACCAAATTTCAGCCGGATCGGATGAAATGTGCTTCTCTTAGAGGCTCTGCAAGCCAAATCGGCGGATCGGTTTTTATGGGGGCTATATATAGTTATGGACCGATGTGGACCAATTTTTGCATGGTCATTATAGACCATATAGTTACATCATGTACCAAATTTCAGCCGGATCGGATGAAATTTGTTTCTCTTAGAGGCTCTGCAAGCCAAATCGGCGGATCGGTTTTTATGGGGGCTATATATAGTTATGGACCGATGTGGACCAACTTTTGCACGGTTGTTAGAGACCATATACTAACACCATGTACCAAATTTCAGCCGGATCCGATGAAATTTGCTTCTCTTAGAGGCTCCGCAAGCCAAATCGGGGCATCGGTTTATATGTGGGCCATAAGCGTAGCAAGGCCTCTGGGGAGGGGGCTTAGACCCCCCAGAAAAATTTTAGCCCCCCCCCCCCAGAATTTTAAAACCCAGACAAGCCCAGCCAAAAAAGCGTCGCCAAAAAAGTAATGAAAATGATCTTTTTGGATCCGGAAGTGATGCAAAATTGGCGAAGAAGCGATGAATTTATCATGGGCTTGTCATAGGACGGAAGTCCTCCATTTCAACAGTCGTTGCACTGAATTTGCATCACTTCTTTAGGTGTGATCCGAATTCAATGTTTTGAATGTAAATTAAAAAATTGTGTTATATTTTGTCAAATAAATAATTTTTATAATTTTAAATGGATTCTAATGCTTGTCGGAAACGTTTGACCTCAAATATTTTCAAAAATTCAAAAGTTTTTAAAATTGGATTTCGATTTTTTTCGACAAAATTCAAATTATTTGTACCATTTTATGAATTCTTACTTCGTTTTTAAGGTAAAAGTATGAAAAAACCAAGTTATAAAAAATTGAATTGAAAGAACTTCCTGAGTAGTTAAAATAAAGAACATCATTGCGAGTACATCTTCTGGATGTGTTTTTAAAGTTGTGTCTTTGGAAGAACTTCCAAATTTTATTTGCTGGGAAATGAGTGGAACTACTTTTACTTGCTTTATTATAAATTAATTTTCGAGTTATTTTGATGTCTAATTTTTTTATTAATTTTTATGAAATAAAACATTAATTGAAATATAAATAAATGAAATATAAATTTTTAGCTAGGAAAATTGTCTAGCTACGCAAATGATGGGGGCTATATATAATTATGGACCGATGTGAACCAATTTTTGCATAGTTGTTAGAGAACATATACCAACACCATGTTCGGCCGGATCGGATGAATTTTGCTCCTCCAAGAGGCCTCGCAAGCCAAATTTGGGGGTCCGTTTATATGGGGGCTATACGTAAAAGTGGACCGATATGGACCAATTTTTGCACGGTTGTTAGAGACCAACACCATGTACCAAATTTCAGCGGGATCGGATGAAATTTTCTTCTCTTAGAGCAATCGCAAGCCAAATTTGGGGGTCCGTTTATATGGGGGCTATACGTGAACCGATATGGCCCATTTGCAATACCATCCGACCTACATCAATAATAACAACTTTTGCACGGTTGTTAGAGCCCGTATACTAACACCATGTACCAAATTTCAGCCGGATCCGATGAAATTTGCTTCTCTTAGGGGCTCCGCAAGCCAAACCGGGGGATCGGTGTATATGGGGGCTATATATAATTATGGACCGATGTGAACCAACACCATGTACCAAATTTCAGCCGGATCGGATGAATTTTGCTCCTCCAAGAGGCTCCGGAGATCAAATCTGGGGAACGGTTTATATGGGGGCTATATATAATTATGGACCGATATGGACCAATTCTTGCGTGTTTCTTAGAGACCACATTCTAACATCATGCTCCAAATTTCAACCGGATCGGATGAATTTTGCTCCTCCAAGAGGCTCCGGAGGACAAATCTGGGGATCGATTTATATGGGGGCTATATATAATTATGGACCGATATGGACCAATTCTTGCATGGTTTTTAGAGACCATATACTAACACCACGTACCAAACGTGGTGTTAGTATAAGGCCGCTAATAACCATGCCAAAATTGGTCCGTATCGGTCTATAGTTATATATAGCCGATCCCAAATCACACAAAAATTGGTCCATATCGGTTCATAATCATGGTTGCCACTCGAGCCAAAATTTTATTTTTATAAAAAAACATTGTCAAAATGTTATTTCTATAGAAAATTTTGTCAACAATTTATTTGTATAGAAAATTTTTTCAAAATTTTATTTCTATAGAAAATTTTGTCAAAATTTTATTTCTATAGAAAATTTTGTCAAAATTTTATTTCTGTAGAAAATTTTTTCCAAATTTTACTTCTATAGAAAATGTTGTAAAATTTTATTTTGTCAAAATTTTATTTCTATAGAAACTTTAACTTAATTATATACGTATTTAATGGGCCTTTTTAGTTTAATATATACCACGTATGGACTATGTGGTATATATTACGGTGTTAGGAAGTTATAAGATACCTTGCCATCGGCAAGTGTTACCGTAACCCAAGTAATTCGATTGTGGATGACAGTCTTCAGTAGAAGTTTCTACGCAATCCATGGTGGAGGGTACATAAGCTTCGGCCTGGCCGAACGTACGGTCGTATATACTTGTTTATATTTTCTAAATTTTCTAAAATTAATCTAATTTTTCCAAAATTAATTAAAATTTTCTTTCCTGGTTTTCCAGTGCCTTATACAAAGCTTTGAAATTTAGATTTCCAAATATCTAAAAACTTATATCAAATCTGTTTTTTTCTCGAACGCTTCGACGACAGATTTAAGATTTTTTCTAGAACATAAACAAAAACGCTTATTACAAGTCCACAATCTGAAGTAGCCTCCTTATATATAGGTTATACGAGTAGATAGACTATTCAGTCCATTGTAATGCCACATTAACTAAACTATTACATGTAGGCAATTCTGGTTTTTTTAATACCGTTGCATGCACCCGATTATTTTCTTCTATTGATCGATCAGATTGTTCCAAAATGTAAAGGGTGATACGGTCAAAATTTGGTCAAGGGAAAACGCCTGTAAATCGGTGAAATCGTTTATTTAAAAAATCAAATTAAATTTCTTTTTCAAGTTCAATTAGTATAAAATTCAGGAAAAATATTCAGTTAGGCTTTCGCTTTTCCAAATCCGAATTGCCGGGCCTCACGCTAGACACCTGCCATCAGATTTTGTACAACCACCTTGTCCACCTTCTTCGCCGCGGAAAGCCAGTTTGCCTTGAACTGCTGCTCGTCCTTACCAGTTTTTTTGGTCTTCTTTAGGTTCCGCTTGACAATAGCCCAGTATTTCTCAATTGGGCGGAGCTCTGGCGTGTTGGGAGGGTTCTTGTCCTTGGGAACCACCTGCACGTTGTTGGCGGCGTACCACTCCATGGCCTTTGTACCGTAATGGCAAGATGCCAAATCCGGCCAAAACAGTACGGAACAACCGTGTTTCTTCAGGAAAGGCAGCAGACGTTTATTCAAACACTCTTTCACGTAAAGTTCTTGGTTGACAGTCCCGGAAGCTATGAAAATGCTGCTTTTCAAGCCACAGGTACAGATGGCTTGCCAAACCACATATTTCTTTGCGAACTTTGACAGTTTTATCTGCTACCTTTCCCCTTCCTTTTGCCGTATAAAACTCCTGTCCCGGAAGCTGCTTGTAGTCGGCTTTGACGTAGGTTTCGTCGTCCATTACCACGCAGTCAAACTTCGTCAGCATCGTCGTGTACAGCCTCCGGGATCGCGCTTTGGCCGTCGTATTTTGTTTATCATCGCGATTTGGAGTCACTACCTTCTTGTAAGTCGATAGTCCGGCTCGTTTTTTGGCTCGATGCACGGTTGCAGACGATACACCCAGCTTATTTGCGGCATCTCGGAGAGAGAGGTTAGGGTTTCGCTTGAAACTACAGGAAACTCTCTTTGTCGTCTCAGCGGCTTCCGGTTTTCGATTTCCCCCCGATCCAGACTTCCTGGCTATCTACAAACGTTCCCCAAACACTTTAATTACATTTGTAACGGTTGATTTGACAACTTTTAGCGATTTTGCCAGCTTTGCGTGCGAGTAGCTCGGATTTTCGCGATGCGCGAGCAAAATTTTGATACGCTGCTCTTCTTGCTTGGACGGCATTTTGACAACTGAAGAGTGAATTCCAAAATCAAAATAGGGGCAACATTCTACACACACACACCTTCAAAATGAGGGGTGTTCAGGTTTTTTAAATGCAAAATTGAAAGAAATACGTCAAGTTTATATTGACCAAATTTTGTCCGTACCACCCTTTAAACACTTGTTTGTACAAAATATATGGTGTACATAACTATTAATTTTCTATGAAACCGACTTTCTACCAGTTCACATTTCATCTAATCCCTTACGGGAAGGGTTTATTAAAGAAAATGCTTGTATTCGATCCAATAAAGACTCAGTCCATTTAATTTTTGTCGAATTTTCAATCAATTTAATAAATTTGATTTCTCTCAATCCTACCTTAATTGTACCAATATAATTTTTTTTTTTCGTTTTAGTGAAACAATATTGTGTTCTGGCTTGATATCAATCCAGACATATGTATACATAAAATTTACATGCATACCAAAGTGTTTGCATTCCAAAGTCAATGACTTTTAGAAAAATTGCAATAAATCATATTTAGAAAAACTGAAAACCAGTTTAGAAAATATGCCATAAAATTCCTTTTAATTGATATAACCAACTATATCCTTAAGGTAGACAGGAAGGCAGATTTAACTTGATAAAGACTTATCTATTTTGCCATACATATTCCATATGCAAAAATGCCATCTATGGATGATATAATGAAATCTAAACTAACTAATGTCCAAAGGAGCATACAAAGGTGCCATGGTTATCTTCAGTAGAGTATCTTTCTATGTATGCACTCAAGGAAGGATTTGTATGGATGTTTGTTTACTGTCTTGTATACAACACCCCAGAACACATCATCAACATCCATACTCTTAGGTGTACACTGTCCTTATACTCAGGATGTTCACTGTCAAATAATCGCATGTCTAATATCCTTATGGCCGAATGATAACTCATACATATGCATACAAAGATTATGGACATGGGTACTTAAACAACATTAAGGTGTCTCATGTTCTAAATACAAACATTCGAGTTAGTACAAGCGAAAAAATATTATTTCTACCAAAATTCAATTTTAGACAATCGACTAATCGTTTGCAGAGTATGTTATATATGGTATAGATTTATTTTAATAATAAACGATTAAGAAAAAACACATTTGCCGTTTTGTTGAAAAATAACTTGCTCCTCAAGATAGGTGCAAATATCCACAAACCGTTGGCGATTTCGATTGGTAAAATAAGGTGCAACATTCTCGAAATTGATTGCAAATATGAAGGACACTGTCATAGCTTTTTAGTCCCGTATATAACAGGTTGGCTGATAAGTACCCGGTCTGGCACATAGATGGCTAGTATTAAATGCATATTATTTTTATATAGTCCCAACCTTCAAATGATTCGTGTCAAAATTTGACGTCTGTAAGTCAATTAGTTTGTGAGATAGAGCGTCTTTTGTGAAGCAACTTTTGTTATTGTGAAAAAAAATGGAGAAAAAGGAATTTCGTGTTTTGATAAAATACTGTTTTCTGAAGGGAAAAATACGGTGGAAGCAAAAACTTGGCTTGATAATGAGTTTCCGGACTCTGCTTCAGGGAAATCAACAATAATTGATTGGTATGCAAAATTCAAGTGTGGTAAAATGAGCACGGGGGACGGCGAACGCAGTGGACGCCCGAAAGAGGTGGTTACCGACGAAAACATCAAAAAAATCCACAAAATGATTTTGAATGACCGTAAAATGAAGTTGATCGAGATAGCAGAGACCTTAAAGATATCAAAGGAACGTGTTGGTCATATCATTCATCAATATTTGGATATGCGTAAGCTCTGTGCAAAATGGGTGCCGCGCGAGCTCACATTTGACCAAAAACAACAACGTGTTGATGATTCTGAGCGGTGTTTGCAGCTGTTAACTCGTAATACACCCGAGTTTTTCCGTCGATATGTGACAATGGATGAAACATGGCTCCATCACTACACTCCTGAGTCCAATCGACAGTCGGCTGAGTGGACAGCGACCGGTGAACCGTCTCCGAAGCGTGGAAAGACTCAAAAGTCCGCTGGCAAAGTAATGGTCTCTGGAATAATTTTTATCGATTATCTTGAGAAGGGAAAAACCATTGAAGGTCGAAATCGCGGCAAAACGGCCCCATATGAAGAATAAACAAGTATATACGGCCGTAAGTTCGGCCAGGCCGAAGCTTATGTACCCTCCATCATGGATTGCGTAGAAACTTCATCTAAACACTGCCATCCACAATCGAATCACTTAAGATGCGGTAACGCTTGCCGATGGCAAGGTATCTTAAAACCTCCTAACACCATCTTCTAAATTGTATGTAAGTCCATACGAGGTATATATTAAATCAAAAAAGATCGATCCAATACGTATATAATTCAGTTTGACAAAGTAGACATAAAATTTAGACAAAAATTTCTACAGAAATAAAATTTTAACAAAATTTTCTATAGAAATAAACTTTTGACAAACTTTTCTATAGAAATAAAATCTTGGTAGATTATTTTTGGCTCGAGTGGCAACCATGATTATGAACCGAATAAAATTTAACAAAATTTTCTATAAAAATAAAATTTTGACAAAATTTTCTATAGAAATAAAATTTTGACAAAATTTTCTATAGAAATGAAATTTTGACAAAATTTTCTATAGAAATAAAATTTTGGTAGATTATTTTTGGCTCTAGTGGCAACCATGATTATGAACCGATATGGACCAATTTTTGTGTGAGTGGACCAATTTTGGTATGGTTGTTAGCGACCATATACTAACACCGCGTGCCTAATTTGAACCGGATCGGATGAATTTTGCTCCTCTAAGAGGCTCCGGAGGTCAAATCTGGAGAATGTTTTATATGGGGGCTATATATAATTATGGACCAATATGGACCAATTCTGACACGGTTGTTAAAGATCATATACTAACACCATGTTCCAAATCATGTACCAAATTTCAGCCGGATCGGATGAAATTTGCTTCTCTTTGAGGCTCCGCAACCCAAATCTGGGGATCAGTTTATATGGGCGCCAGTTTATATGGGGAGCCACCGTGGTGCAATGGTTAGCATTAGAGGTGTGCACGTGACACGAAATTTTCGTGACTCACGAAAATTTTCGTGACTCACGCGTGAGCCGTGAGTCACGATGGAGTCAATCTCGTGAGCGTGCGTGAGCGTGATCAAGCTGAAAATTTTCGTGCGTGAGCGTGAGTCACGAAAAAAAATTCTTCGTGAATGTGCGTGAGTAAAAATGTTTGATAATTACACTCACGAAAACAAAATCACGCTCACGCTTTGAATCACGATAACTACTTTAATCACGCTCTCGATTTAAATCACGCTCCCGATTTTAATCACGCTCACGATTTGAATCACGCTCACGACTTGTATCACGCTCACGATTTGAATCACGCTCACGAGTTGAATCACGATCTCGATTTGAATCACGATCACGATGTCAATCGCACTCACGATATCAGTCACGACCACGATTTGAATCACGCTCACGACATTGGTCACACTCACGACTTTGGTCACTCTAAACCTTCCAATGTATGGATTGTGTAATAGTTTTTTTTTCATTTAAAATTAATTGATTAAAAAAGTAATGTTGAAGCGCTGGTTTTCGGTGCAAAAACCGAGTATAGTGCCGTTCCTTAAACAATAAAACCTTTTATAAAATATTGCTGTGTTTTTTTTTTCTAACGAAAATGAGAAATATTTTCGAAAAAGTGTACCATAAAAAATTGGTAGATTAAATATAATTCGAATTAACGAGTAAAGTAGAAAGTCGGGCCGGGCCGACTACATCATACCCCAAATCACCCCTACTGAATTAGTGAACATTGTAGGGTATCAATGATATAGGTTTGGGGAAAACCACATTTCCAGATTTAATAACATTACTGGGTACATGGGAGTAAATTTCTGAAAATAGGGTAATAGATTTATGTAATAGCTACATACAAGTCTCAATACGATCGGCTAATACATGTTTATTTGAAATTTGAGCAACATAGGTTAATAAATAAGAATATTATGGTCAAATTTGGGAAAATCGATCGACGCATTTATATGGGAGCTATATCCATATATTGGTTGATACCACAGAGGGTTGCCTTGTGCTAAATTAGAGTAAGATCGGGTATTAGATAAGGCTACTATGGTTAGAAATAAAGCTACAAGGGGTACATTTTTCAAAAACGGGCGAAAAATATATAAGAGCTATCTAAATATGACCCGATTTGGATTATATTTTGCAGGTTTTGTTGATATTACAGTTCATTACCTTGTGCTAACTTTGAGTAAGATCGGTTAATAAATGAGGCCACAATGGTCAACAATAAGGTTATAAGGGGCAAATTTTGAAAATTGGGCGCTACATATATATGGCAGCTATATCCAAATCTGCACCGATTTGGATGATATTTTGCACATAGAGTCAGTGGATCACATTGTGACAAATTTGACGCCGATCGGTTAGTAAATGAGCGCAATCTGACCCCATTTATCGAAATCGGACGATACATATACACAGTCTTACACAAGTTTACATACGGTTTAAGAAATTGTATTTTCTTTAATTATTAAAATATAATAAAATATGCATATATATATATATATATGCTTTAGATTTTGTAAATTAATTTGAAAAACAAAATATTTGTCCATTTTCAAGAAGATGTTTTTAGTCTGGATTATAAACAACAACAAGAAACATGTTTAGTTATAAGGTAAAAACCTCAAGGGTATGTAAACTTATGTTAGACTGTGTATATGGGAGCTATATCTAAATTCAATAGCGTTCGTCCTTGTGCCAATAAAGAGCCACATACCAAATTTAATCAAAATCGGTTAATAATTGCGACCGGAATCCTGCGAACAACAAATACATGGACGGACGGTCACCAAGGGCTAGATCAACTCAGGAGGTGATTCTGAGTCGAACGGTATATATGTATTTTAATTTCCATTAAGTTAGCATAGAAAAATATTTTAGTTCATTCGTACTAAGAAGTATTCAACCTTTCAATTAAGCCAACTGCCTAAACATTTGAGAATAACAATTTGAAAATTACCAAGAAGTATTTATTTTTGTCATTACAAATAAGTCATTATAACTCACCGCAATGTAATGCAACGTGTAATGACAGCTTTACTCCTGGTAATGCCAATTCTAATGAGATGTGGTTGCCTAGTTTTTGCTGGGTATATATATTATTTATCGTCAAATTAGCATTTCTACAGTCGTGAATGTGCATAAATTCTTCACAAAATTTTTCGTGCATTTGTAACAATTCTTTGTCGCGAGTGTGAGCTTCAAGAACAATTTTCGTGCGTGAGTTTTGGAAAATAAATTCCTTCGTGAGTGTGCGTGAGCGTCTTGAAATATTTTCGTGCGTGAGCAAAAAATTTCTTTCGTGAGTGTGCGTGAGCGTGATTTTTTAAAATAAATCCATTCGTGAGTGTGAGCGGCTCGAATATTTTTCGTGCGTGAGCGTGCGTGAGCAAAAATTTTCTTTCGTGAGTGTGCGTGGGCGTGAATGCCTCGAATTTTTTTCGTGCGTGAGTGTGCGTGAGTAGAATTTTTCTATCGTGAGTGTGCGTGAGCGTGATTTTTTAAAATAAATTCATTCGTGAGTGTTCGTGAGCGTGAGCGATTCGAAAATGTTTCGTGCGTGAGTGTGCGTGAGTAAGATTTTTCCGTCGTGAGTGTGCGTGAGCGTGAGTAAAATATTACTCACGTGCACACCTCTAGTTAGCATGCCCGCCTTGCATACACAAGGTCGTGGGTTCGATTCCTGCTACGACCGAACACCAAGAAATTTTTCAGCGGTGGATTATCCCACCTCAGTAATGCTGGTGACATTTCTGAGGGTTTCAAAGCTTCTCTAAGTGGTTTCACTGGAATGTGGAACGCCGTTCGGACTCGGCTATAAAAAGGAGGTCCCTTGTCATTGAGCTTAACATGGAATCGGGCAGCACTCAGTGATAAGAGAGAAGTTCACCACTGTGGTATCACAATGGACTGAATAGTCTAAGTGAGCCTGATACATCGGGCTGCCACATAACCTAACCTAACCTATGGGCGCCATATATAATTATGGACCGATGTGGACCACTTTTTGCACGGTTTTTAGAGACCATATACCAATACCATGTACCACATTTCAGCCGGATCGGATGCAATTTGCTCCTCTTTGAGGCTTCGCAAGCCAAATCTGGAGATCGGTTTATATGGGGGCTATATATAATTATGGACCGATATGGACCAATTTTTGCATGATTGTTAGAGACCATATACCAACACCATGTACCAAATTTCAGCCGGTTCGGATACAATTTGCTCCTCTTTGAGGCTTCGCAAGCCAAATCTGGAGATCGGTTTATATGGGGTCTATATATAATTATGGATGTGGACCAATTTTTTCATGGTTGTTAGAAACCATATACCAACATCATGTACCAAATTTCAGCCGGATCGGATGAAATTTTTTCTCTTTGAGGCTCCGCAAGCCAAATCTGGGAATCGGTTTATATGGGGGCTTTATATAATTATGGACCGATGTGAACCAATTTTTGCATGGTTGTTAGAGACCATATACCAACACCATGTACCAAATTTCAGCCGGATCGGATGAAATTTGCTTCTCTTTTAGGCTCCGCAAGCCAAATCTGGGGATCGGTTAATATGGGGATGTGGACCAACACCATATACCAAAATTCAGCCGGATCGGATGAAATATGCTTCTGTTAGAGGCTCCACAAGCCAAATCTGAGGGTCCCTTTATATGGGGACCCGACCTACATCGATAACAACTACTTGTGCCAAGTTTCAAGTCGATAGCTTGTTTCGTTCGGAAGTTAGAGTGATTTCAACAGACGGACGGACGGACGGACATGCTTAGATCGACTCAGAATTTCACCACGACCCAGAATATATATACTTTATGGGGTCTTAGAGCAATATTTCGATGTGTTACAAACGGAATGACAAAGTTAATATACCCCCATCCTATGATGGAGGGTATAAAAAGTGTTGTTCCACCAAGACGACGCAGTCATTGAGAACGATGGCAAAAATTCATGAATTGGGCTTCGAATTGCTTCTCCACCCACCGTATTCTCCAGATCTGGCCCCCAGCGACTTTTTCTTGTTTTCAGACCTCAAAAGGATACTCGCAGGGAAAAAGTTTGGCTGCAATGAAGAGGTGATCGCCGAAACTGAGGCCTATTTTGTGGCAAAACCGAAGGAGTACTACCAAAGTGGTATCAAAAAATTGGAAGATCGTTATAATCATTGTATCGCTCTTGAAGGGAACACTGTTGAATAATAAATACTAATTTTGACAAAAAAAAAATGTGTTTTTCTTTGTTAGACCGGGGACTTATCAGCCAACCTGTTAAGACATAAATATTTGTATATGGGAATGTAAAACTTCATGAAGGAGTTGAGATGGTAACACAAATTTTGGTCTACAATGTGGTGAAGGGTATAATATATTCGGCCCCGCCCGACTTTAGACTTTACTTACTTGTTTTGTTTTAGTCTATTTTTAAAAATTTGTAAGAAATTTTCTCTAGCCCAACGAATTATTCTTTATTCAAGAATTTTATGAGCTAAATGCCAGCAAAATTTTAATGACATACAAATAAGTTCACTGCTAACTAAAGCGGAAGAAATTGTTCGTATACTTCTCAAAAATAGTACCCTTGCAAATTCAGGCATGTTAAATGCTTCAAATTGGAAGCAGTTGTGTTTATAAGGCATGCATGTGTTCTGATTTTACAGTCATCGGAGACCTTCTAAAGTCAGACATATAATTAAGCATTGCGTTTCATTTACTTTTTTCGTTTTATGCATCCGGACATTCTCTTTGCCTTCTTTATAGCAAGTTGTATAGCATGGGTGTTAAAATTATGTAGCAGGAGATTTGCTTTAGGCTCTCTTTGAAAAGAGAGTTTTAAAATTGTTTGCATTCCTATTTAACTATAATTAGAATGCGTTTTCAAGGCCTTTCTAAGTCAATCGCTCGTTTTATAAAATCATAGTATTCCACTTACAAATAGAAGTAGACAGGCATCTAATTGGTTTTCCTTCGACTTCCCAAAATCGGCCATTAGGAATGTGTAAGATTTCGTTTCTATATGTTATTTGTTCCCACAAAAGAAGAGTAACGAAGTTTACCGTAAGAAAACAAAAATAATATCACGTGGATAATAATTTTGTCATGTCATTCGTTAGTTGAATTTTTGATCTGGTGAAATTATCAAGTGTTTTTAATTTCTGGACAACAGATGAAAATGGATACCTAAGAAATGTAATTTTGCAAAACTTTAAAGGTAAGTACAGTGCGCTCGCGGTAACGTGAACACCGCCTAACGTGAACACTGCATAACGTGAACACGATTTTTCTTACACTAACTACTCCGCAACGTTGAAAAACATGAAATATTAATTTAAAGGTAGACTCACAATGCCAAATACAATTTCAAATACACCTACGGAATTTTTTTTAATTTTTTTCGTGAATTTTAATTATTAATTTAAATTGCTTTATAATTCCATACCCATTGATATTTTTCCGATCTCTTTTTTTAAGTTTTTCACGAAACTAAATTAAGTTTATAATAGTACTAATAACAAAAATAAAAGACTATCACCCTAGAACGTGTAAAACTTCCGAATATGGCTGAAGTTCGCTAACGGGAACATTTTCGCTAACGTGAACACTCTTGGTTTTAATTAGTTCACGTTACCGCGACTGCACTGTATTTTATTTTATTTCATTATTTTTCTTTAATTTCTTAAATTTAAATTCTTCCAGATCTCTACAACAAATGTGACGAAAGAAGTCCAGACTTGAAAATTTGTATAATTTATTTTTTTTTTAATTTTATATTAAATATATATTTCTGAACTCGGAACTTCTTACTGTAACAATACTTGTGCATTAAAACAATAAATAATAAAGCCATTATTTTGAGAACGTATAGGGAAAGCCTTCCTGTACTATGCCTGTAGTAAGAAGGAGGGGAGGTGTGGTTCTATTTTCAGGAATTATGTAGGAATTCTAATAAACACCCCTGTAAAACTCCTTCTGTTTAGAGGGCTGGTGAACGCCCTTTTATGGAAGCTACAAAGAAGGCCTTGCCCTTCAGTTTCACCCTATTTTAAATGGAAAGGAAAGTGTAATGTCCTAAGCAGGCCTCTGTAATGCCTAGACAGGCCTGGAAGGAGGCCTTCCAAGCACATGAACTACGCCGCTGGGTACGAATGAACTACAGCGTTGTTAAAATGATAATGATCTAACGCCTAAGATTTTTGATTTATTGTTTTTATACCCTCCACCATAGGATGGGGGTATATTAACTTTGCCATTCCGTTTGTAACACATCGAAATATCGCTCTAAGACCCCATAAAGTACATATATTCTGGGTCGTGGTGAAATTCTGAGTCGATCTGAGTATGTCCGTCCGTCCGTCTGTTGAAATCACGCTAACTTCCGAACGAAACAAGCTATCGACTTGAAACTTGGCACAAGTAGTTGTTATTGATGTAGGTCGGATGGTATTGCAAATGGGCCATATCGGTCCACTTTTACGTATAGCCCCCATATAAACGGGCCCCCAAATTTGGCTTGCGATTGCTCTAAGAGAAGCAAATTTCATCCGATGCAGCTAAAATTTGGTACATGGTGTTAGTATATGGTCTCTAACAACCATGCAAGATTTGGTCCAAATCGGTCCATAATTATATATAGCCGCCATATAAATCGATCCCCAGATTTGTCCTCCGGAGCCTCTTGGAGGAGCAAAATTCATCCGATCCGGTTGAAATTTGGAACATGGTGTTAGAATGCGGTCTCTAAGAAACACGCAAGAATTAGTCCATATCGGTCCATAATTATATATAGCCCCCACATAAACCGATCCCCAGATTTGATCTCCGGAACCTCTTGGAGGAGCAAAATTCATCCGATCCGGTTGAAATTTGGAGCATGGTGTTAGAATGCGGTCTCTAAGAAACACTCAAGAATTGGTCCATATCGGTCCATAATTATATATAGCCCCCACATAAACCGATCCCCAGATTTGATCTCCGGAACCTCTTGGAGGAGCAAAATTCATCCGATCCGGTTGAAATTTGCAACGTGGTGTTAGTATAACCATGCCAAAATTGGTCCGTATCGGTCTATAGTTATATATAGCCGATCCCCAATCACACAAAAATTGGTCCATATCGGTTCATAATCATGGGTGCCACTCGAGCCAAAAATAATCTACCAAAATTTTAGTTTTACAGAAAACATTGTCAAAATGTTATTTCTATAGAAAATTTTGTCAAAATTTTATTTGTATAGAAAATTTTTTCCATATTTTATTTGTATAGAAAATTTTTTCCAAATTTTATTTCTATAGAAAATTTTTTCCAAATTTTACTTCTATAGAAAATGTTGTCAAAATTTTATTTTGTCAAAATTTTATTTCTATAGAAACTTTAAACTTAATTATATACGTATTTAGTCGGGCTTTTTAGTTTAATATATACCACGTATGGACTATGTGGTATATATTACGGTGTTAGGAAGTTTTAAGATACCTTGCCATCGACAAGTGTTACCGCAACCCAAGTAATTCGATTGTGGATGACAGTCTTCAGTAGAAGTTTCTACGCAATCCATGGTGGAGGGTACATAAGCTTCGGCCTGGCCGAACTTACTGCCGTATATACTTGTTGTTTTTCAGTCTTTTTATTTTCAAAATGCATTTATCGTAGTGATGCGCATTCGAGACTCTAGTACATGTACCCAGCAAAAAAATTGGAAGTTCTTCCAAAGGCACAACTTTAAAAGCACTTCCAGAAGATGTACTCCCAATGATGTTCGTTATTTTATCTACAAAAGAAGTTATTTTCATTCAATTTTTTATAACATGCTATTTTCATATTTTTAATGGGTATTGGTAAATTTTTTGTTTCAAATTGGTTAAAAACAGTTTAAGAATTCATAAAATGGTACAAATTATTAAAATTTTGTCGAAAAAAATGCAAAATCAAATCTGAAAAAATTGTGAATTTTTGAAAATATTTGAGGTCGAACGTTTCAGACAAGCGCTAAAAATTTAAAAAAATTATAAAAATTATTTATTTGACAAAATATCACAGAATTTTTTAATTTACTTCGAAAACATTGAAATCGGATCACACCTAAAGAAGTGATGCAAATTCAGTTCACCGGCTGTTGAAGTGGAGGACTTCCGTCCTATGACAAACCCATGTTAAATTCATCGCTTTTGCGTCAATTTTGCACCACTTCCGGATCCAAGAAGAACATTTTCATTACTTTTTTGGCGACGCTTTTTTGCTGGGTAATGATATTATGGGTTATTTATTAGCCTACCATTACCAGTCTTTTTATGGTGTGTGGAAACCTAGCAAAAAAAGAGCTTCCAAAAAAGTAGTTTGGATGCCCAATTTGTGATCCGTAAGTAGTGCAAACTTGGATCATCTCCAATGAATTTTATATGGGCACAGGACGGACGTACTCCATTTTTGAAACCTTTGCATTGCTTTAGAAGTTGTGTCTGGAGGAAGAAATTTAATAAAACTAAACAACAGCACACTCAGACATAAACACCATCAGCGTTGCCAGAATTGTTTCACCAAAAACCGCTAGATTTGTCCAAAAAACTAGCCAAAAAAAGCTAAAAAATTTAAAAAAATAGCTAGAAAAAAAGCTAAATTTTTTTGTATCAAAAGTCACATTTTTGATTGAAATTTAACAAACTTAAAGGCTTTATTTCACTTAAAATGCATATTATTTTAATTGTATTCAATTTAATTCCATTTCTGTGAGACTAAGAAAACATAGACCAATTAAAATAGAGACATACCTTGACAATTCACCATGGTTTTGATCATTTGCAGTGCGCAGTCATTCCACTCAATTGCGCAGACAAGTGACTCAATTTCTTTTTGGAAAACGAGAATTACCGTACAAATCAGTCAATTTGCATTACAAAAAAGTCTGGATGTATAGAATTTTATAAGCTTTTTCAATATTTGGTGTTTCATCAAAAGAACAAAGGAATGAAAACAAATTAAAGCCAAATTAAAAAATCAGTCAATTGCAGACGAAAAAGAGCCATCTACGGTGTGCAGACAAACTACAGCGCTGTGAATTCACTTGAGATGTCTATACCTTCCTTGGTCTATGAAGAAAATCTAAATCATATTAGCTCTGTTGGCGTACTCGATACATTTTGATTACTATCACAAATTTTTACTGGAAGTCCTTCGTTTATATTTCCTTGTAAAAACATTTTTCCCAGTGAACTTGCAATTGTCAGCTGGTTAATCATGCATTAGAAAATATCTATATATTTTGTTTTAACTGAATTAATGATAAATTGGTGAACGTGTACACTTCTCTTAATTTTACCCAAGAGAATAAAACCCATTCTAACTGTCTTGCAAGTTTATAATGAATAACTTTTATTCGAAAATTTCCCAAACCTATTGTTGTCCAATTTTCGTAAATGTAAATCCATCCCATTAATAAATAGCAGATTTGTTTTGATCCTATCACTACGAATTTTTTATTGCATTTTTTGGTGTTAAAAAAATAATACCACATTCAAAACTTTATTTCCTTAATTATTTCTATGTTCGGTTCCAAAGATTTTGTACACTAATGATTTTTGTATTGATTCCGAGTCAAATTTGAATTTATTCGTTTTCTCAGCTTTTTCTTCATGAGCTATCACAGTGCTTTAAAAACGTGCTAACGAAAACTTAAATTCTCAAATTCAGACTCGACTTTAAGTAGAAATTATTTTATGTATACGTTTTTAAAATAAAATGTTTAAAAACCTCTTCTATTTTTTAACGTTATTTTGGATTGTGGTCAAGATACAAAAACTCCACAAATTTAAAGACTATTAATTTAAAGATTTTTTTAGAATTGACCCTAGCCTTCTTTCATGAAAAGATACCCATTTTTAAGTTGAATCACTTAACTATAAGGACAAAACGACTTTATCGGCTTTTGGACAAGGAAAACAGTTTATATAAGAGAAATTCACAAATGCTATTATAACCAAAATTCGCGTTCGTATTTTAAGGACATGATATCATTGGCCTCACGACAATATTTTTTTAGTGTACAAAGCAATTCACATCTACTATTTTAATTTAGTAATATCATAATAACTTTAGAATATTAAAATAACATAAGGATAAACGAGTCAAATGCTAATATTCCTAATAATTTACTGACAGTTTATATAAGGAATTTGCATGATAATAGTAGATTTAAAGTTTACGATAACTTTTATGAATACGAGGCAAGAACTTTACCACAAGGTGTATTTGCTGCAAAAATGCCGCATAATGGCTGGAATAATTATTAATGTTTCAATTGAGATTTGAAACATGTGAAAAACCTTATTCTGGCAGCAAGGCTTAGATAAAAATGAAGTTTTATCCATATTTCAATAGGAACATGTCGAAAATAAAAAAAGCCAAAAATAGCTAAAAGGGTCATGAAAAAAAGCCAGAAAAAAAGCTAAAAGCTAAATGCATTTTTTCCCGCTAAACGTCTTCAAAAAAAGCCAAATCTAGCGGGAAAAAAGCTAAATTGGCAACGCTGAACACCATTGAGCTCCATGCATCAAAACGTCTACTCAAGTGTTTGTGATAGGAAACTAATATGATACAACGGCATGACATTCTACCTACTTCCTGAGATGTTAGTTATTATAATTATAACTAAAGAACGCTGGCTCAAAACTTACCAGCGGCAACCAAATATCAAATATTTTACTAGAACTAGATCGATTTTATTTTGTTACACTGAAAAAAATATTGTCGTGATGTCAAAGATTTCATGTCTTTAAAATACGAATACAAATTTAGCTTAGCATAGAAGACGCATTTCTCTAATATAAAGTTATTTTCCTTGTCCAAAAGTCGATAAAGTTTTCAATGAAGTCGTATTATCCTTATAACTAAGTGATTTGACTTAAAAATGGGTATCATAACATGAAAGAAAAAATTTATAGGCTAAGGTCAACTTGACTTTAATAATTCAGAAAAATTCTTTAAATTTAATGAAATTGTCTTTAAATTTGTTGTCTTTTTGCACCTTGACTACAAAGCAAAAAATTGTTCAAATATAGGACATGTTTTTCAAAACTTTATTTTAAAGAAGTTTTTTACTTCAAGCATAGCATAATTTCTACTGGAAGTCGAGTCCTAAATTGGAAAATAAAGTTGCCGTTAACTCGTTTTTAAAGGACTTTGATAGCATATGAAGAAAAAAAGCTGAGAAAGCGAAAAATTAAAATTTGCTTCCTAGAAGCAAGTACACAAAACCTAAATTTAAAGGAGAATTGTGTCTTAAAAGTATCCTTACTTGTAGTCTCCGCTTCTTTGGCTCGGAATCAATACCAAATTTTTTAAAGTAAAGACAAAATCTTTGGAACCGAGTATGCTTTTTTTCAGTGTATTTTCGGTATATATTTCTATATAAATATATTTTTTCCACATCCAAACATCAACAAAAAATTAAAAATTCTCGTCATTTCCAAAAGCTTTCCAAAAGAACTTCCATGGAAGTGAAAAAAGTCAAATGGCACAGGTTCAACTCCCAGCGGAGATGAAATTAAATTTTTAATATAATTTGTTGTATTTTTTATTGATTTTCTATTTTTTGTGAGATTTAATTGTTCAAAAATTAAATTTTTACTTAAAATAGCCTAATTGCGTACAAAGCATTGCATCTGAAGTGGAAAAAATCGATGGGAGATCCCGCGATGCGCTTCAAAAGAAATGTCTGTGCAACAACTTCCAATTTTGTTTTTTGCTGGAATCTTAAAAGTGTTGTCCAAAATGGTTGGGAAGACAGTTGTTTCGGATTAAGTATTTAATCTGACTTTTTTATCTACCAGAGAATCAATATGGACTAACTTACAATTTAGGAGGCAATGTTAAGATCACCCGGCAAACGCAATCCTACATACATAAGATTCGATCGTATATACGTGTTTTTTGTCTCATTTATCTAAAACACACAATCGGATGTCGATTTGACTGAAATTTTGACAATACTCGTAGGCGCTTCCTCTTTCATCAGACGGACCACCCTGATACGTATAGTTGAAATAATATATGGCAGTCACACGGCTGCGTCATTTCTTGTTGAATTTTCGCCCAATTCTACCCAAGCATCGTAAATAAAAAGCAGATAATATTTTTCGAAAATTCTGTCGATAAGAAAAGGCACTCCCACACGTGTGCATTGATTTCCACCAGTCATTTTAACAAACAAATTATAAATTATGAAAGGCAAACGATAAGAATCCAAACTTTTTAAGTAAAGTAAAATATTTATGACTATGTTTGGATCGAATAACTTTCCTGGATACTTGAGACAACAGTCTAAAAATATGTTTGGCAAAACTGATTCGTGGGAAAATTTTAGACTTTAAAATTTTTAAAAAAAAAATTTTAAAAATTTTACTACAAAGAAATATCAAAACGCAATTTGTTTTGGAATAACCACATGGTGTGATAAACACATGGCGTGATAATCACATAGTGTGACAACCACATGGTGTGATCAAGAGAATTCATTAATATTTCTAAAAATAGATTTCAATTTTTTTACCACCAATGCACATTGGGCCAAATGACCGATCTCTCACGCATAAAATCAATTTTTGAACTTGTGAAAATTAAATATTTGGTGGTACGAAAAAGTTGATAATACATTACGAAAAACAAATCCAAAATGGTAAAACAATATGGCAACCCGTTTGGCCGTCTCAGGCCGACGAAGTGGCAACTCTTTGCCATTGATTTTTTTCTTGAATTCATAGTTTAGCAAGGTGCTTTAGAGATTTTGCTGGTAAAAAAAGTGTTTAAAGTTATAAACTTAATTTAAAATGTAAAATTTAAGTCAAAGTATGTACTTTTAGTAAAAATTAACAGCGATGGTAAATATTGTTTGGTTGTTTAAGAAAAATGTGTGACAAAAAGCATATTTTTTCTTTGCTAAATATAATGTATGTCCCATGTTTTCTGGAGTAGAACTTACTATATTGGAACGTATTGGTTGAGTTTTATACTGCGTTAGAAATGTTGAGATGTTGTCTTTCTTGCAAACATAAATTTGTCTGCTTATAAGTGGTAATAAAGCTACCCTGTTATAATTATGGTGTTACAATCAAAACGCAGAAATTGTTAAATATTGGATAGAAAACAACTCCCAGTGCTGTAATAATAATGCAAAAACATTAAAAAGTGATAAGTCTACCATCAAGAAAAAAGTAAAATAATTGTGCAGGGAAATAGAATGAAGTAGCGTTACTTTGTTTAGTAGAAACATCTGGACAAAACAATGGTAACGAATGAGAAATTTAGGTAAATCTGCAATATCTACCATATCATTAATAATAGGTATATAAAATCAAATGTCGTCCTGGGTGTCTTACTGCAACTGATTCGTCGATACAAGTTCAGTTACAAAATATGCTTAATCATAAAGCTAATATTTACATATAGACTTACATATAGCAGAGTGTCAAGGTAGTGACACGTACAGAAGTAATATGATCACTGCAAACATGTTTCAAGAACAAAATGTTATTTTTTAACGAATATGTTCCCATTTCAACATAGTGTTGCAGAAATGATGGTATTTGAAACTTTTAGCTAAAATGAGCGATTGAATTAAACTAAAATTGCTGAAATATATATACACTTTAAGGCAGTGATCAAGATGGAGTAACAGTGAGCATCAGTTCTAATCTAGATTTTCAGTTTCCAATGTTACTACATATTGAAATATTTGATTTGGTGTATGATAAATGTGGTTGAGATACATCCTACACTAGAAAGTGGGCGAGGTAGTGGCCGGATCGGTCCGAAATGTTGATTATACTTTATTCTCATCCCCAGTGGTACATGTACAAAAATTTAGAGCTCTAAGCGCTTCCTTTGGGTTGAAATACGCCCTTCATTTTAAAGTGGGCGTGGCAATGGGCGGATCGGTCCAAATTTTTTATCATAATTTATTCTCATCCCCAGTGGTACATGTACAAAATTTCAGAGCTCTAGGCGCTTCCTTTGGGTTGAAATAGGCCTTCATTTTAAAGTGGGCGGATCGGTCCAAAATTTTAATCGTACTTTATTCTCATCCCCAGTGGTATACGTACAAAATTTCAGAGCTCTGGGTGTTTCCGTTGATTTAATGCGTCAAAAACCTGCCATTTGGCCCACTGTGCAATGGGACGATTTTTGTATTTAGCCGCCAAATTTTCATTTGACATTTTTTAGCATTTTCAATTATTATTTCACCATTTTTCGCATTATTTCATCCACATCGTTATTTCAACCGTCGAACTGAACGGACGTGTTTTTCTAATAGCGGATTATTTCATCGTAATAGGTACCTATTACAAATTTCACGTGTGGTGGAAAATTAAACCACCATGCAGCGAAATTCAAAGTCATCCACTGGGTTGCTAACTTCAGGGCCCAGTGGACGGTTATCGACTGAAGTTATAAATTTGGACAGTGACCAAGAGTCAGGCCCAATTAGTCGACCTGTAGACGGGTCGACAGGTGACGACGTTTTGGCAAGTCGAACATTTTCTAAGGTAACGACATCAAAAGGAGGTAATCCCTCACGAAAGAGATTCCACGAACGCAGAAATGCTTTGTTTATCCTAAAGAAATTAGGATCTGTCGACCCAAGCACGTTGTCGGCAAAGCAAAGCGATTCCTTACGTTACGTTACGTTACGTTAGGTGGCAGCCCGATGTATCAGGCTCACTTAGACTATTCAGTCCATTGTGATACCACATTGGTGAACTTCTCTATTATCACTGAGTGCTGCCCGATTCCATGTTATGCTCAATGACAAGGGACCTCCTTTTTATAGCCGAGTCCGAACGGCGTTCCACATTGCAGTGAAACCACTTAGAGAAGCTTTTAAAACCCTCAGAAATGTCACCAGCATTACTGAGGTGGGATAATCCACCGCTGAAAAAACTTTTTGGTGTTCGGTCGAAGCAGGAATCGAACCCACGACCTTGTGTATGCAAGGCGGGCATGCTAACCATTGCACCACGGTGGCTCCCGATTCCTTAAAATGGGCTCAAGGAATTCTTGAAGCTGGAAAAAGGGAACGATCACCGGATGAACTGCCATCCTCTAAACTGGATCAAAGAGCGTTTGCCTCAGTTGCAAAATACAGCTTTGTGATGGCTATCATTAATAAAGGAGCATTGGACGGTATGGTTCCAAAGCAAAAATGGGGGGAAATTGAGAACGCGATGTCTGGTGTCTACTCAGAGGTGCGAAAAAAGTTTCCCGGACCAAGTCCTCGACGGCAAGATGCTGGATGGTATCAAGGACGATATAAGTTAATAGCATTTGCGGACCATTGGTCTATGGATTGCTTTAAAGCTGCTTTGATGCTAATTGGTGAAGTTTGGGAAGTAGCCGCTTTGGAGTTAGTCGATAGAAAAGACATACCGGCTAAACCTAGAGCACATGCATGGAAGGTTGGTCGTTTGGATGAGGCGGATGGACTAAGACGACATGCGGTGTTTGTATTGAACACTGAGTCGCTGCCACATCTAGCCCAGACCCAAGGACGTGTAAGTTATGTCTTTCATGATATCCATATGAAGGTATACAAAAGCGATCAGCCAAAGGATTCCGAAACGAACAAGCCTCCGGTAGAGTCAGAAGAAGAAAAATTTTGCGAAGCCGAAGGAGACATAAAAACTGCAGACATTGACAAACATCGTATGCGGTAAGTCCCTACAGACTCAAACCTCACCAAAGCTGAACCGCGGGTTGTTACGAGAGTCACCGAGATCTGTGAAGAAGAAGCTCTTGATGACTCATTTGAAGCGGCTGATGTGACGGTGGTTGAAAATGTGGATGGTTCTAGGTTGCTCCGCTTGTGCTGCCTTAAAAGTTATCCTGATGAAAGGAGACATAGATATAGTTCTTATTCAAGAACCATACATATATAAGAAAAAGATCTGTGAATTAAGCACTACGGGTTTCAAACTTTTGCATAATACCGGTAACGATATAAATCGAGCATAATTGCTAAAAACGAACTAAACTTGTTTCTGCTTCCTTCATTGAGCAATGCAGACACTGTCGTAGCCAGTCTAGAGATATCCAAATGCAAATATTGGGTATCTTCGGTCTACATGGGACATGATAGGGAGATGCCTCCATGTGCAGTTAAGACCTTAGTTGAGGAGTCACTAAAAACAAAGACAAAACTCATTATGGGATGCAATGCAAATGCTCATCATAGTATTTTGGGGAAGTAGTGATACTAATGCAAGGGGAGAGTCGCTAATAGAGTTTATTTTGCGTACTAACCTGATAGTTTTCAATAAGGGAGATGCACCAACCTTCGTCACCAGGAACAGACAAGAGGTGCTGGACGTTACATTGGTCTCTCCGGAACTGAATGATAAGATAGCTGAGTGGCAAATTTTTGAGGGAACATAGCTTCTCAGATCATCGCTACATAAGTTTCAGATTGGCTGTTCGTACTTCAAACACTATATTTCCGCCAAATGTTAGGAAAGCTGACGGTGATATATAAAGGATGTATAAACTTAGCATATATTCCAGAAAAGTGGAGGGAAACAAAAGTCGTTTTCATACCTAAAGCGGGAAAAGTCTCTCACTCGGGTGCGAAGGATTTCCGACCAATCAGCTTATCCTCATTCCTACTTAAGACTCTGGAGAGGATGATAGACACTTATCTTAGAACTAGCGTCGATTCAAGTTTGCTGTCGAAACGACAGCATGCATACTCAAAGGGCAGGTCTACTGAGAGCGCTTTGCATGAACTAGTCAGCTTTATTGAAAGCTCACTATTTCTCAATGAATACACAATCGTGGCGTTTCTAGACATCGAGGGGCATTCAATAACGTCAATCCGAGCTCTAATTAAATGGACTGCCAATTCTGAATGTTGATCCAGGTATACTTAGGCTGCTAGACGAACTTATAATGAGGAGACGTATTTCGGCCACACTAGGACAGGCAAACAAAAAAGTGGTGGCATACGCAGACGATGTGGCTCTAGCAGTCAGGGGAAATTCTCATCCACAATCAGAGATGTTATACAGAGAGCCCTCCGGATGACTGAGAAATGGGCGAAAGAGATTGGTCTTGGAGTAAATCCTTCAAAGACAGAACTAGTCATGTACTGCAAAGATAGCAAAACTCCACAGTTAAACCTATATACTTAGGGGGTATTGAAATTCCCTTTAGTGAGTGTGCAAAATACCTTGGCGTTATTCTGGACAGGAAGCTGAAGAAAGAGCGAGAAAAGCCACGGTAGCATTGTACTCGTGCAAAAAGGCAATAGGGAAAAAGTGGCGACTAAAACCGAAAATTGTGCATTGGCTATACACGGCAGTGGTTAGACCTACGAGTATAATGCTATATGGTGTTGTAGTCTGGTGGCCGGCACTTCAGCAACCGACTGGCTTAGATAAAGTTCAGCTTATGGCGTGCTTGTGTATCTCAGGCGCATTCAGTAAGACAGGAACAGATTCCCATAATGTCATGCTGCATCTATTGCCTTTAGACATTTTGGCCAAACATTCAGCTGCAACAACGGCTGTGCGATTGCGCGAGCTATTGCTGTGGTCGGAAAAAATGTACGGTCACAGTTCGGTCCTAAAAATGATGCCAAATGTGCCTAACGTATTGGATTACACTCTGGCAAAACCACTTTTCGACAAAAAGTTTGAAACTCTAATTCCCAACAGTGAGGCGTGCTGTACACAGACCCCGGGGAATAACAGATATAGATTTCTACACTGATGGCTCTTTCTATTCTAAAGATCTGGAACTTCGAATAGCGATCTAATCACTGTAGTGTTTTTCAGGCTAAAATATTAGCAATAAAAGAGGTGGCGAATTGGCTGAGAAGTAATGTTCCAAAAATTGTTGGCATTAATATATACTCAGACAGTCAACCTGTAATAAAATCCTTGGACTCTGTCTTCTTTTACTCGAAAACGGCCATCGACTGCCGCAAATCTCTCAACGAGATGGCTGATCAGTACAATATTCACCTAATATGGGTGCCTGGCCATAGGAACATACCGGGGAATTGTCAAGCAGATGAGTTATTCCAGGGGAACTAGAATCTATTGGTATGCCCCTGGCTACCTGCAAGCTCATACTGTGTGAGAAGGCTGTTATGATGGCAAATGTTCCATGAGAGAATTGCAAGGTTTGTAACGACACCAAGCAAATATGGCCCCATTTAAACTTAAACCGCACACTAGGTATGCTAATGTTCTCAAGACGTCAGATATAACTTCTGATATCTGCTATAACGGGTCGCTGCCAGATAGGCAGGAACCTGATAGGATTTTTTGAAAACTATTGGTGCAAAGTATTGTTACGTTTTTATATTTAGGCGTTTTTAATTACCCGACAATTAAAACACAGTTCTTCTAAATAACGACAATCTACAATTTATTTACTATGACTTCACACTTTACAATTCGTTCACACTGAAGTTATTCGTTTGACGCTTTAATTAAGACTGACTCGTTAGCAGCATGCGAGCGCTTTTATATATGACGGTGTGGCAATACGAGAACATTCTGGTAGCACCACAATATTCTGGCAACGCCAGAACATTCTTAGACAATGCTAGAAGGATCTACGACCATTAAGTTATTTGTCTGGTGGCTGCCAAACACATACACACTCACATAGATATATGCTCGCATTACTACAACAACAATGACAATAGACAATGAGATGAGAATGCAGAATAACAAAGCAAAGGGGTTGCTATTCTATGAGAGAGTAAGAACTAACATTTCGGTAAGCAAACAAAAGAACATAAAAGAAATTCAGGAAAATACTAGAAAATGAATAGATGATTCCAACAAGTGATAGCGAAGTTTTATCGTTACAATTTGAAATTTTAAATTAACGGAAACTAATTTAAATAAACTTATATCTATAATTATCAAATTCGTAACACTGCCTCCCGCTTAAGCCTGTTCGTCCCGAACAGGCACAGAACCTGTTCCGTAAGGAGCCAATCGTTCCAGATGTACAACTTTCATCTTTGATCTAGGGCTGTCGTCCTTCTGAATCCGGTATACAACATCATTGATCTTCTTGATGACTTTGTATGGGCCTTCCCACTGTGTTTGCAGTTTAGGACACAATCCTTTCTTTCGTTGCGGGTTAAATAGCAGAACCAATTCTTCTTCTTGGAAGCCCTCAGTATTTACAGCACGATCGTATCTCGCCTTCATTCTGTTGCTGACCATTCTTATTTTGTTGCGCACTGATTCGTGAACTTCACCGAAAGTGTTTGGGATGTCGTTTCTGTTTTCTTCCATGGCGAGCTCATTAGGTTTAGCGCCGAATATCAGATCTCCAGGCAACTTCAACTCAGTTCCGAATAGAACATTGGCCGGTGTTCGCGAGGTGGAATCATGAATGGCAGATCTATACGACAGCAAAAACTTTGGTATATGCTCGTCCCAGTCCCTCTGGCCGTTGTCCACTACTTTTCGAAGATGTTCCTCCAGAGTGCGATTAAACCTTTCTACCATGCCATCGGATTGTGGATGTAATGGCGTAGTCCTCGTTTTCTTGATACCAAGGGATTCACACATCTCTTTGAATATGGCCGATTCAAAATTTCTTCCCTGGTCTGAGTGAATCTCGGACGGCACACCGTAGCGACATATCCAGTTTTTGTTGACCACATCCACAATCGTTTTTGCCTCTTGGTTTGGAATTGCATACACCTCCGGCCATTTGCTGAAGTAATCCATGACCACAAGGACATAACGGTTTCCAGAATCACTTACTGGGAAAGGGCCTGCCACGTCCATTGCTATTCTTTCAAACGGGGCTCCTGGTCTATATTCTTGCATAGGACCTCGACTTTTCCTTGTTGGACCTTTCGCCTTCATGCACTTCTCGCAATTGGCTACCCATTCAGCAATTGATTTCTGGCATCCAACCCAGTAGAATCGTTGCTTCACTTTCTCGGCGGTTTTGGTTATTCCCAGATGACCTCCACTGGGACCATTATGGAACTCCGCCAAAACGTCTCTTATTTTGGAATCTGGAACGATGATCAAATTTCGGCTGCTCTTGCCATCTTCGCTTTCCCATTTACGTTGCAGGGATCCATTGACTAGAACTAAACTATCCCATTGAGCCCAGTATGATTTCATAAGTGGACTTTCGGCTGCGATGTCTTTCTTACTGGGCTTCTTGTTCTCTTCCTTTGCCGAAATAATTTTGTTCAAAATGGGATCTTTACGCTGTTCTGTTGGCCAGTCCACTCCAGATTCGATGTGTAACAGCCGAATATCAACAATCTCTTCCTTATGTTCAGCTTTCGAGCAGTGCTTGCATTCTATACTGCAAGGTCGACGTGACAAAGCGTCAGCGTTACCGTGTTTTCCACCTTTTCTATGCTCGATACTGAAATTATAGCTTTGGAGCCTCTCGATCCAACGTGCCAGTTGAGCTTCCGGATTCTTGAATTGGAGCAACCATCGTAGAGCTGAGTGATCAGTCCTGAGCAAGAAGTGTTGTCCATACAAATATTTATGATAATGTTTTACACCCTCTATGACGGCTAGCAGCTCTCGTCGCGTTACACAGTAGTTCTTTTCGGGCTTGGACAACGTTCGGCTGAAATATCCGATGACCTTCTCCTTGCCGTCTATCTGTTGGGATAGCACACCTCCAATACCATGCGCGCTAGCATCTGTATCCAAAACAAATTTTTCGCCCGGAATAGGATACGCTAGAACAGGAGCTGAACATAAAAGTTCTTTTAAATGTTGGAATGAATCCTCCTGTTTGTCGCTCCACTGGAACTTCTGACCTTTTTGCGTCAATTTATGGAGACTAGCGGCGATGCTGGCGAAGTTTGGGACGAATCGTCGATAATATGTACATAACCCAAGGAAACTTCTTAATTCGTGGAGATTTTGGGGTCGTGGCCAATCTCTGACAGCTTGGATTTTGTCTTCATCGGTGGATATGCCCTCTGCAGTCACATGATGACCCAGGTATTTAACTTCCCGCTGGAAAAGGGAGCATTTCTTTGCGTTAAGGCGTAGACCAGCGGCTGACAATTGCTGGATAACGTCTTTCAAGTTCTTAAGGTGCTCGTCAAATGTTTTGCCCATCACTATGATGTCGTCCAAGTATATCAAGCACGACTTCCAGTGCAACCCCTTCAGTACCCGCTCCATCAATCTTTCGAAGGTAGCCGGAGCGTTGCAGAGCCCGAACGGCATTACATTGAATTGCCAGAGACCGCCATTAACGCCAAAAGCCGTCTTTTCCTTGTCTTTCTCGGCGATCTCTACTTGCCAATATCCACTCTGCAAATCAAGCGTAGAAAACCATGTTGTTCCGGCTAGTGTGTCCAACGTGTCATCAATGCGTGGAAGCGGATAACTGTCCTTTTTGGTGACTTCATTCAGTTTTCTGTAGTCCACGCAGAATCGGGTACTTCCATCTTTCTTTTTGACCAGCACAACTGGGGAACACCAAGGACTTGATGATGGCTCGATCACTCCGCTCTCCGCCATTTCCTTTATGAGCTTTTGAACTTCGTCTCTTTTTGCCAGGGGAACACTTCGTGGTGCCTGTTTTATGGGCCTTTCTTCTGCGGTTTTAATTTCATGTTTCACTACAGATGTTCTTCCTTGATTTCCCTTTTCAGAAGCAAAAGCAGAGGCGTTTTTCCACAACAATTGCTTGGCTTTATTTCTCTCTGACGGCGATAGATGACGTGTCCAAGCCTCGAAATACCCTTCTAGATGTTTTCTCACTGCTCCATGTGTCTTTGATGAGTTGCCTTCCAAATTGACTATTGCCTCGGCTGGTGTACATTTGCCAATGTCAGAAAATTTTACAATTTGCTCATGATTGTCAGACAAGTTCAAGACACGAACTGGTATTAGTCTCTCTTCGTTCGTTGTTACCAGGGCATTTGCTATCAAGATGTTGTTGCTTTTGTTTTCTGCTGGTTCAACAACCCACAATTGGCCGACTTCACAATCTCCATTCATAGAAACCCATATAATTGCTTCGGCATTCGGTGGTATAGACTCTGACTGGCTCGTTGTCAAACGTCTGACAGGTGTATTCTCGTCGTATCCCACGTTTACCGTTATTTCGGCATCGCACCATGTCATTACACGACGCTTCATATCCAGATTGAGGCCAAAAGCAATCATGAAATCCGCTCCAATTATAACTTCGTCTACTATATCGGCCACAATGAAATCATAAGTAACGGATTTGTTAGCAATAGTTAATTTTACGGCGACCTTTCCATATACGGTTGCGTGTTCCCCTGTAGCCGTGCGTAGCTTGACTCCAATCAGTGGTGTAACTTTTCCTTTTACTAAATCAGATCTAATGATAGACTTTGATGCACCAGTATCCAACGTCAAAGTACGCTTGTCGCCATTAATAACACCCGCAATAGTTAAATTGTTATTTTTCTGTTGAACTATTGCTATGGAGATGGTGGGGCCATCGTCTGTGGGAGCCAGCTCTTGCCCCGCTGAACTAGCTCGATTTAGTTTAAAGGTGACTCACTTGACTGTGGGGTCACCTTCTTATGGCTATTGTTTAATGGAGATGGTGATGTGGACCTTGACCGTTTGCGTCGTGCTTTGCATTCTCGAGCTAGATGTCCCGGCTTATCACAGTTATAGCATTTGATCCGGGATTTATTTGCCTCTTGCTTCATTTCTTGCATTGCCTGCTTCATGGCCTCTTTTATCGACTCAATAACGGACTTTGATTCATCACACTCTGTCTCTACTTTACGTACCTTGTGAATTTGAGGCCGCGCTAGCAATCTCGCAGTCTCCTGTGCAAGTGCGAATGTTACTGTTTCAGCGAATGTAGCCTTTTGTGACGCATATGTTGCACATTTTATATCTGGGTCTCGAATTCCATTGACGAAGGTTTCAATCTTGATGCGGTCCACAAGAGGATGACTCTCACCTGGGTATGTCAAAAGCACTAGCCGCTCAACTTCTGTTGCGAAATCTTGTAGGGTTTCATTCGATTTCTGGATTCTTCCTCTCAATTCCATTCTGAAGATGTCCTGCTTGTGCTCTCCACCATACTTGCGTTGAAGTGCCGCTATTACTTCATTATAGTTATTTCTAGAAGCAGCGGGAATGCTTTGTATCACATCAGCAGCATTGCCCTTTAATGCCAATAGAAGTTCAATTGCTTTATCATCGTCATTCCACAAATTTCTACAAGCAACCATTTCGAATTGGAATTTGAAGACATCAAATGACGTTGAGCCATCGAAAACAGGAGTTTTGATTTTTGAGCCCTCGATGACGCGCACTGGACCACCTTTAATTTCCAGCTCTGACATTTTTTTCTCAAGGTGTAGAAATTTTTCATCGTGAACCACAAATTTCTTATCCAATTCCACAATTTGATTTTCTATATGGTCCACACGTTTCTCCATGCCTTCAGAAATTTGTTGTAATTTTTCGTTGACCATTCTAGAATTTTCGTCGAATTTTTCTTCCAATTTTCTAGAATTTTCTTCCATTTTTCTAGAATTTGCTTCCATTTGTAGGGCATTTTCTTTCAGCAATTTTCTAGAATTTTCTTCCATTTTTCTAGAATTTTCTTCCATTTTTCTAGAATTCTCATCCATGATTTTTCTAGAGTTTTCTTCCAGCAATAAGCAAAATACATTGAGCATTGAGGTGTAATCCACAACACTTGAAGCCACAGATGGATTTTCTACACTGCTGGTATTGACGAGTATTGATTCGTCAATGTCCTCCTTATAATCAAACTCATGCGTCGCAATGTCCATATTACGCCGTTCAAACTCTTCCAGTAGACGCTTTTGAAGCTGGGCCTTATTGCCTGTTGTCGGCAGGTCCAGTTTGCTCAATTCCTTTTTTAAGTCTTCCACACGAAGCTCATTAAACTTCATTGTAGATTTTTTTTTTTTCGTTATTTCACTTCCGACACCAATTGTTACGTTTTTATATTTAGGCGTTTTTAATTACCCGACAATTAAAACACAGTTCTTCTAAATAACGACAATCTACAATTTATTTACTATGACTTCACACTTTACAATTCGTTCACACTGAAGTTATTCGTTTGACGCTTTAATTAAGACTGACTCGTTAGCAGCATGCGAGCGCTTTTATATATGACGGTGTGGCAATACGAGAACATTCTGGTAGCACCACAATATTCTGGCAACGCCAGAACATTCTTAGACAATGCTAGAAGGATCTACGACCATTAAGTTATTTGTCTGGTGGCTGCCAAACACATACACACTCACATAGATATATGCTCGCATTACTACAACAACAATGACAATAGACAATGAGATGAGAATGCAGAATAACAAAGCAAAGGGGTTGCTATTCTATGAGAGAGTAAGAACTAACATTTCGGTAAGCAAACAAAAGAACATAAAAGAAATTCAGGAAAATACTAGAAAATGAATAGATGATTCCAACAAGTGATAGCGAAGTTTTATCGTTACAATTTGAAATTTTAAATTAACGGAAACTAATTTAAATAAACTTATATCTATAATTATCAAATTCGTAACAGTATAATGACTACTGTATGAGCTGTCATGATGCGGAGGAAAAGGAATCAATTAAATACCTCTTGTGTGAGTGTCCTGCATTTATTTTAGGGGCATATAGCTTTAGATGCATGTTAATGTTTTTGGAACAATCTGGTTGGTTCAACAAAAGAAAATAATAGTGAAGGTTCAGTGGATAAAACTAGAAGTGCCCATATGTAATAGGTACTTTTAGTTAAATGTGGTATCACAATGGACTGAATATTCTAAGCGAGCCTGAAACTTAATCGGGCTGCCACTTTAACCTAACCTAACCTAATTTATCCACATTTTTGGCATTATTGGTACTTCTTAGAGAGATAAGTTCTTATTTGTGTCCCATCAAAAAAGCAATGAAATTATTCTTTTTGGATCCGGAAGTAGTGCAAAATTGGCTCAGAAGCAATGAATTTTCTGTGGGCTTGTCATAGCTCAGAAGTCATATTTTCTAAGCATTCGCAGTATTGATTCTTCAAGTATTAGTTCTTCAATTATGATGATATTTAAACATCTCTTCAAATATTATGATATTTAAACAAAGATTTGATGTCAAATTTTACGTCTACCGAGAAATGGATTTTACGTCTACCGAGAAATGGAAATTTCCATTATTTTGTTTATCCTTACTGTGTTTTATATGCCGTAAAATTCAGAAAATTTAAATCTATTGCGAAAAGTGAGTAAAACAAAGGATTTTTTAGATCACTTAAGAGAACTCTTGTGAAGTGAAAGGCAAGTCCATCTCTAGAAGAGCCGTTTTTGATGTACATGTTAGGTATAGTGACAGCCCGATATTTCAGGCTCACAGACTATTCCATTGTAACACCACTCTTATCACTAAGTGATGCCCCATTCTTTGTTAAGCTCAATGACAAGGGACCTTCCTTTTATAGTCGGAACGGCCTTCCACATTGCAGTGAAACCACTTAGAGAAGCTTTGAAACACTCAGAAATGTCACCAGTATTACTGAGAGGGGATAATCCACCGCTGAAAATTTTTTGGTCGAAACTGGGTTTAAACCCACGACCCTGTGTATGCAAATCGAACATGCAAAACATTGCATCACGACGGATGTACATTAAAAGTAACTACTTAGGAAGACCTTCCAAGAATTTTTGATAGGATGTAGTATTCGGAAGGCACGGTATGAAACCCATATTTTAGTATCCGAATCGTCTCCGAAGCAAACGATGTTCGTCTGTCTGTCCATGTATTTTTGTGTGTAAAATATGCGTTTTAATTTATTTAACAACCGTTTTCATTATATTTTGCGAAGCCAACCCATTTTCGCTGCTGCGTTCTGATAACATAGTTCAAAACTGAGGCTTTATTTATTAAAAAATATTGCAATTTTAAGGCACATTTCTTGTTAACTAAGTATAAATTAGTGTTTTTTCTATAGACCACTTGGGGTGTCAAAAAAAAAACGTAAAAGTCGGTTTTCGGTTTATTCGAAAAACAGTAAAGGGATTTTTTTTTAACCGCTTTACTGTTTTTTATTTTGCTAAAAACCGGTGAAAACCAACAAAATATAACTTATAGCGATTTCGATTGTCTAAAAAATGTGTGTTTGAATTTTGCATACACCTTTTATCTATAAATCGAACATTTTTCTTCGATTGAAAAATCCAATGCAGCCTATCCAAAACATGCACGTTTGATTGACGGGGTGTAACCTCTGTTGCCACAGTTGATAGAATTCAACAAAAAATGGTAGATTTTTTTCTGTTTGGTAGATTGGTAGAATTTTTGACGTTTTGCAAAATATTACTCTTTACAAATTTTCTATAAAATAAAATTTTGACAAAAATTTGTATAAATATTAAATTTCGACAAAAATTTCTATAAATTATATTCTTATATTCTTCGACCTACATATAGCGTGGTTGAATATACAAAAGGAAGTGTATGACGTTTGTATTGTGGTTGCTTTCCTTCACCACAGCTGATTAAATTACCAAGAAGAAGCATTTAAATTTTTAGTTCCGTGACAACAAAGTTGTCAACAGCAATCGAAATATTTCGGCGAATTTTCTTTTGTTTACAAACCACTTTTTGTTTGGATTTTGTATCAGTGTTGCACAGTGCTCGTTTTCAAACGTAACTATGGTATTTACAGGGGTTCGGGCAACATTATGGTAACACCATGAAATGTTGTACCATTTGAATACAACACTTTTTTCCCCAAACGAAATCGCCATTGGTGAAAATGAGTTTAAAACACTCATTTTATTCTATAAAACAAACAATTAACAATGCATTGTAATACAATCAACATTTGAAAACAAACTAATGACAAATTCAGGCTCTATTTCAAGTGTGATAAAAACAGGGATCCGGAGCGGAGCGGAGCAAGCCCTTTTTAGCCGGAGCGGGAGCGGCATTTCTAAAATCCGGAGCGGAGCGGTTTTTCATTTGGAAATCGAATAAAATATTACTTGAATGAAATGTGTAACTTTGAAATTACACTGTGTAGGTAATTTCAAATTTAGCTAGTACGTAGTGTGAGCAAACGTTTAAAATGTACGATATGTATTTTTGTACGTACGTACATTGGGGAAAACACAACGTGTTTTTTTAGTAATTGTTTTCAAAAACGGCAAATGTCAAAATATATCTCTTAGTATGTGTTGTAAAAATAACAACAGTACTTTCGATAAATTTCATCCCGTATTACTACAAAGATGGTTGTAATGAACGTCAAATAAATGCAATTAAACGATCTTATTTATATTTAATTTTTTAGTTTTCTACACTGAAAAAAATATTGTCGTGAAGTCAAAGATTCCATATCCTTAGAATAAGAATGCAAATTTTGCTTAACATGGAAGACGCATTTCTCTAAAATAATTTTTGTTTCTTGTCCAAAAGGCAATAAGCTTTTGAATGAAGTTGTACTGTCCTTATAATTAAGTGATTTTACTTAAAAATGTGTATCATAACATGAAAGATAAAATTTTTGAGGTAAGGTCAACGTGACTTTAATAATTGAGAAAAATTCTTTAAAATTAATAAAATTGTCTTTAAATTTGTTTCCTTTTTGCATCATGCCTACAAAGCAAAAAATCGTTAAAAAATAAGACATGTTTTTCAACACTTTATTTTAAAGACACTTTTTACTTGAAACATAGTATAATTTCTACTGGAAGTCGAGTCTTAATATGGAAAATAAAATTGTCGTTAACTCGTTTTTAAAGGATTTTGATAACAACTGACGAAAAAACTCTAAAAAAATGAAAAATTAATATTTGCTTCCTAGAAGCAAGTACATAACCCCCAAATTTAAAAGAGAATTACGTCTTTAAAGTATCCTTACTTGTATTCTCCGTTTCTTTGGCTCGGAATTAATACCCAAACTGTTAAAGTAAAGACAAAATCTTTGGAACCGGGCATGCATTTTTTCAGTGTAATGACATTCATATTTGCTTTACTATTGTACTATATCCTAGCATTCTCTTATTTCTGATATTAGTTCTCGAAAATTTAATTAAAATTATGGATAGTTTCAATTTTGGTTGAAAAATGTGCGCATATACATTTATTTTAATTTTTTCTCACATTGAAAACTAATGACTTGATTAGTATTATTGCATGTTATCTACTTTTTTTGAGAACGAACATTTCTTAAAAACGCTGTTCGAAAATGTATTTTTACAATAAAGGGAAAAAAGCGAAATTAGGTAACACTAGATCTGAGTAAGAATATTCGTAGGTATACCACGGACTGATGTCGATGGAGGTTGTTGCAAACATAAACATACACACACATTACAAATATAACAAAACCTCTTCTCTAAGTCTGTTGCAAAACAACAAAAAAAAACTTTCGGAGAGTAGTTACTTCTACTCTGTGTATAGACTTTCAATTCCAATCAGCGTTGCCGTTTTGGTCCGATCGGACCAAAATTGGTCCAAAAGATTTCTAATTTTTAAATTTGGTCCGATGGTCAGACCAAACAGAATTTGGTCCATTTTGGTCCATTTTCATAAATTTGGTTTCTATCACATATTAAATAGAAGATGGTGCACCGCCAAGAATATTGTCGGGAGGCCAAATACTTCACATGCTTCAAATACGAATTTTGCTTAGAATAGAAGACGTATTTCTCTGAAAAAAGTTTTTCCTTGTCTAAAAGTCTCCAAACTTTTCAATGAAGTCTGTTTATCCTTATAGCTAAATGATTCGACATAAAAATGTGTATCCTAACATGAATGCAAATTTCGTTTTAATGAAGTCAAAATGGATTTAATATTTCTGAAAAAATCTTCAAAATTAATAAAATGTTTCAACACATTGTTTTAAAGTCATTATACCCTAAACCACATAGTGGTTAGTGTATAATAAGTTTGATCTGCCAAAAAATGTGCCTACAACAAATATTGATTTTAGACCCCATAAAATATATACCGATCGACTAAGAATCACCTCCTGAGTCGATCTAGCGCTTGGTGTCCGTCTGTCCATCCGTCCGTCTGTCCATGTATACACCCAGAAAAAAGTGTCTTCGAAACTAAAGGAAAAAATGTTCATCAATTTAGTTTAGCCATTTTATTTCCACTCAGTTAATATTTTGTGTGAAATAATAAAATTTACTTGTTTCAGTAAAAAAATCCTAAACTGAAAGCAGTTAGGAATAGTTCATAAACTAGAATAGGGCATGGAATTTTACTAATACTGTTTTCTTCGCTGGGTATAAGAATTTACTACTGAACAAGAAAATTTTATTCACTGATAACAAAGCATTCGTAAAAATAAACAAAAACCGAACTAAAACCAAGTTTCCTCAAATTTAGTAAGATTTCTTATAAAATGATAATTCTGACTTCCTTTATTATAGAAAGCTTATCATACATACGAATAACACTTGGCATAGAAAAATCTTTTAGTTCATTCGTACTAATAAGTATTCAATCCTTTCAAAACTTAAGGAAACACACTTGTTAGAATATAGGAACATTTCCTACATTTCTTTTATCTACCTGTAATCGATACCTGTCTTTGATGTAATCGATATGTTTGCGCGTGGGTTGTTTTTTTAGTTGGAATCGCGTTGTTATGGTATACGGAGAGATTGTTAAAAAATAATATAGTAAAATAATATTATAAAAAACAAATAAAATATATAAAATATTTGTTATTTTAAATTAGTGAGAAAAATGTTCGTTTTTTGAAAATTGGTTTATAAAAAAGAAACCACCAGCAGAATAACAACCCCTTCATTCGACTTCATTTTGGAATCTTCAATTATCAGGTAATATTCAGTGACGCTACCATTTTGTGAAAAAATTGGTTTTGGATTTTTTTGTTTATATTTGTAGGTATTGAAATTGTAAAAGGTGGACAAAATTGCTTGGCAGCAAATTATTCAAAGTGAAAGGTACTACAAAAAGAAAAAATGTGTTTTAATATTTCAAGGCCAGTCGATGCTGTTGATTCTAAATAAATATATTTAATATATTAATAAAACATGTCTTTTATTGAAGAAAAAATTGCTTATATAAATACATAAAATTGTATTTAAAGTAAGGTAAGTAGATCTAAATTTGAAGTAAAAGGTTTACCACAAATATGTAAGATTTGTCCAAATGAATGACAAAAAGTTCAATAAAATCATTCCATATATGAATTCAATTCAGTTAATTTTTTCATTCTGTAGTATAGTGGTACATAAATATAGGAAAATGTTAACTAATATACGGAATGCATTCTACCTAATTTCTACGAAAATCACATCATTCAAACAAATAAAAATGTCTTTGGCGCTATACGAAGTTCAACTTTCTTCACAATGAGTTCATTTTAACTTAAAGAAGGGGTCACTTTTTTCTGGGTGTATGTTGTTCACAGGATTTCGGTCGCAATTATTAACCGATTTTGATGAAATTTGGTACAGGGAGTTTTTATGGGCACAAGGACGAACGTTATTGAATTTGGAAGAAATCGGATCAAATTTAGATATAGCTCCCATATATATGTATTGCCCGATTTCGACAAATGGGGTCACGTTGCACTTTTTTACTAACCGATCGTCGTCAAATTTAGCACAAAATAATCTTCTGTATCACCCTTTAAGTCTGAAAATTTCATCGAAATCGGTTCAGATTTAGCTATAGCTCCCATATATATGTATCGCCCGATTTTTCTAAATAAAATAAAACTCAATTGAACAAATAATACAATGTTTGTACTATAATTTTCTCGAAGAGGAGCGGAGCGGAGCGGAGCGGAGCGGTTTTTTTTTCTCCGGAGCGAAGCGAAGCGAAAAAAATGGACCGCTCCGGATCCCTGGATAAAAACAATCAATGCGATAAAAGTGCTCCATTTCCAAGTAATATTTTCGTTTATTTTTTATAAAAATAATAATTTTCTCATGATAGATTTCGTACTATATGTTACGTCTTCAGTGTATTGTATATAATGAAAGAAATTGTTTCCTTTTGTGGGGAGCGAAGTTTGAGACAAACGAAATCTTTTAACTTTAAAAATGTTCTTTAAAAGCAAATAAAAATATATGAGACAATCGTCAATGAAATTCTAATGAATTAGGATTCATTTGCTTACTCTCGTTTGATTAAAATTTCGTTCCAGAGGAAAATATTTTTTGTTTAACGAGAAATTTTGCCCAAAATGAGTGTCAAACTTTTTTCCAGTAGCACTTTCGAAATACGTGAATACAGTTTTTGGAAAATACTCTTATCGTGATGTAATTTATCCAATATGAGCTAAAAATATGGGATGGTTTGACTGTGGCGAAAATTCTTTTTCGATTTTTGTCAAATCAAAGATAATTGAGAAGAAGATGCAGTCTCGTCATAGCAAAACTGAAGCACCAGAGGACTCTACCAACAAAATATCATAAAGTTTGCGTCGACGTGTCTCTCAAATGTACTGCCGTTTGCGTCGGAAAATATCATAACATTTGTGTTTTTCATAAATTTCTGAATAAAAACCCACAAAAGCAATACCAAAACGATTGTAGAAAATTAAAATAAAACGTATGTGTATTTTAAAGCGAATATTCATTATGGTTTTATTTGAATATTGCCGTTTTAAATTTATTCCTGGGCAGAGCTGCTTTGGAAAAAATTGACAAATAAAACAATTTTTTTCTCATAGCCCTCTACACCTTGACATTTGTTTTCTCTTTATAAGAGCACAATGCTTAATCTTGTTATACTCAATTATCTTTGGTCAAATGTTTGCCCAGTGTGACCATACCGTTAGTATTTCTCTTCTACCTCTTTACATAAAGTTCAAAATAGATAGAAATTTCATTGAAATACAAACCGATGGTAAAAACGGTTTTCGCGATTAACCAAAAATGCAATTTTTCACTATCCGGTTTCGGATTGTTTAATTAACGGGTGTCGGCTTTGGACACCCTAAGGCCACACTCAAACTTCCCAGAAAATTTGAAAACAAAAATCGCCGAACTGAGCAATACGATTTATTGGCCGCGAAGGATTACAGTATTGTTGAATAAATAAATAAAATGAACTGTTGCTCAAGTTCCATCTATAATCTATATTAATTTCATAATCCCCCTTGCATCCTTTGTAAATTTCAAGAGCGATTGACAATTTTTTTGGGATCGAACGCGAACAAATTTCTTTGACTGTCAAAAGTTCATGCAATATTGAATCATCGATACACTGTTGTTGAGATAATTCACGCCGAAAATTGTAAAAAATAATCGCACCAAAATGTTCACGATTTAATTCCATGTTTTTGGCGAGATGAAGTTTTCAAAATGTTCTGAGTACGTATAACCCCAAAAATGCCAAGCTTTATGAAGCAGCCGTCAATTGGAAGATTGCAAGACTAAGATTGTCCGACGTTAGGCATCGCAATTTTTGTCATCATTTCACTAATGAAAACCCCATTTTGCACCATTCACAATTAGAAAAATTTCATGTTTTGGATTGAAAACTAACAACAAATACAAAACAAAATCAAAACAAGTAAGTAAAGTCTAAAGTCGGGCAGGGCCGACTATATTATACCCTTCACCATTATGAAGACCAAAATTTGTGTTACCATCTCAACTCCTTCAAATTTGTTGGGAGGTATTATCAAGATTTATATTCCCATATACAAATATTTATATCTGAAACGATTTGGAGATAATTTTTTGTACTTCTACAAAAACGCTAGAATTAAAGCTTAAATCGGCTAACACCCTGGGATGAAACACGATGTTAGTAAAAAACAAGTAAGTAAAGTCGGGGGGCCGACTATATTATACCCTTCAGCATTATGTAGACCAAAATTTGTGTTACAATCTCAACTCCTTCAAATTTGTTGGGAGTTATTATCAAGGTTTATATTCCCATATACAAATATTTATATCTGAAACGATTTGGAGACAATTCTTTGTACTTCTACAAAATCGCTAGAATTAAAACTTACATCGGCTGATGAAACACGATGTTAGTAAAAAACAAGTAAGGAAAGTCTAAAGTCGGGCGGGGCCGACTATATTATACCCTGCACCACTTTGTAGATCTAAATTTTCGATACCATATCACATCCGTCAAATGTGTTGGGGCTATATATAAAGGTTTGTCCCAAATACATACATTTAAATATCACTCGATCTGGACAGAATTTGATAGACTTCTACAAAATCTATAGACTCAAAATTTAAGTCGGCTAATGCACTAGGGTGGAACACAATGTTAGTAAAAAAAAAATATGGGAAACATTTAAATCTGGAGCAATTTTAAGAAAACTTCGCAAAAGTTTATTTATGATTTATCGCCCGATATATATGCATTAGAAGTTTAGGAAAATTAGAGTCATTTTTACAACTTTTCGACTAAGCAGTGGCGATTTTACAAGGAAAATGTTGGTATTTTGGCCATTTTTGTCGAAATCAGAAAAACATATATATGGGAGCTATATCTAAATCTGAACCGATTTCAACCAAATTTGGCAGGCATAGCTACAATGCTAATTATACTCCCTGTGCAAAATTTCAACTAAATCGGAGCAAAAAATTGGCCTCTGTGGTCATTTGAGTGTAAATCGGGCGAAAGCTATATATGGGAGCTATATCTAAATCTGAACCGATTTGGCTGATATTTTGCAAGTTTTTCGACTCATAAAATATTCGGATGTACGGAATTTGAGGGAGATCGGTTGATATACACGTCAATTATGACCAGATCGGTGAAAAATATATATGGCAGCTATATCTAAATCTGAACCGATTTTTTCCAAAATTAATAGGGATTGTCTTTGAGCCGAAACAGGACCCTATACCAAATGTTAGGACAATCGGACTAAAACTGCGAGCTGTACTTTGCACACAAAAATACATCAACAGACAGACAGACGGACAGACAGACGGACATCGCTAAATCGACTCAGAATTTAATTCTAAGACGATCGGTATACTAAACGATGGGTCTCAGACTTTTCCTTCTTGGCGTTACATACAAATGCACAAACTTATTATACCCTGTACCACAGTAGTGGTGAAGGGTATAAATATGGAAAATATAAAGCTAGAGCAATTTTGATACAAAAGAGCATTTATGATTTATAGGGCGATACATATATATATATTCGAGATATAGGACAATTCGAGTAATATTTACAATTTTTGAAACATTCGACCATATTTCCTATTAGACCTATATCTAAATATGAACCTATTTTGACCAAATTTGACATGCATAGTTAGAATAATAATCCTGCTATCTCAGCAAAAAAACGTAAATGGGAGAATAATTTTGGCCTCCATGGTCATATGGGTGTAAATCGGGAGAAAGATATATATGAGAGCTATATCTAAATCTGAAGCGATTTAAACCAAATTTAGCACACTTGACGATACTACTAAACGTACTCCTTATGCAAAATTTAAAGCAACTCAGGCCAAAACTCTGGCTTTTGAAGTCATATAAGTGCAAATCGGACGAAAGATATATATGGCAGCTATATCTAAATCTGAACCGATTTGAACCAAATTTGACACGCCTAACGATACTATTAAACGTACTCCTTGTGCAAAATTTGAAGGAAATTAGGTCAAACCTCTGACTTTTGAGGCCATATTAGTCGAAATTGGACGATAGATATATATGGGAGCTATATCTAAATCTGAACCGATTTGGCTGATATTTTGCATATCTTACGAAAACCCCTGCCCGAAATTTTGAGAAAATACGTTGATAAATACGTTAATTATGACCAGATCGGTGATAAATATATATGTCAGCTATATCTAAATCAATAGCGATTGTCTTTGAGCCCATGTAAAACTCTGTGCCAAATTTCAGGACGATCGGACTTACACTGCGAGCTGTACTTTGCACACAAAATTACATATACAGACAGACGGACGGACAGACAGACGGACATCGCTTAATCGACTCAGAATTTAATTCTAAGCCGATCGGTATACTAAACGATGGGTCTCAGACTTTTCCTTCTTGGCGTTACTTATTATGTTATACCCTGTACCACAGTAATGGTGAAGGGTATAAAGGGTGATACGGTCAAAATTTGGTCAAGGGAAAACGCGTGTAAATCGGTGAAATCATTTATTTAAAAAATCAAATTAAATTTCTTTTTCAAGTTCAATTAGTATAAAATTCAGGAAAAATATTCAGTCAGGCTTTCGCTTTTCCAAATCCGAATTGCCGGACCTCACGCTTGACACCTGCCATCAGATTTTGTACAGCCACCTTGTCCACCTTCTTCGCCGCAGAAAGCCAGTTTGCCTTGAACTGCTGCTCGTCCTTAGCAGTTTTTTTGGTCTTCTTTAGGTTCCGCTTGACAATAGCCCAGTATTTCTCAATTGGGCGGAGCTCTGGCGTGTTGGGAGGGTTCTTGTCCTTGGGAACCACCTGCACGTTGTTGGCGGCGTACCACTCCATGGCCTTTTTACCGTAATGGCAAGATGCCAAATCCGGCCAAAACAGTACGGAACAACCGTGTTTCTTCAGGAAAGGCAGCAGACGTTTATTCAACCACTCTTTCACGTAAATTTCTTGGTTGACAGTCCCGGAAGCTATGAAAATGCTGCTTTTCAAGCCACAGGTACAGATGGCTTGCCAAACCAGATATTTCTTTGCGAACTTTGACAGTTTTATGTGCTTGAAAATATCTGCTACCTTTCCCCTTCCTTTTGCCGTATAAAACTCCTGTCCCGGAAGCTGCTTGTAGTCGGCTTTGACGTAGGTTTTGTCGTCCAGTACCACGCAGTCAAACTTCGTCAGCATCGTCGTGTACAGCCCCCGGGATCGCACTTTGGCCGTCGTATTTTGTTTATCATTGCGATTTGGAGTCACTACCTTCTTGTAAGTCGATAGTCCTGCTCGTTTTTTGGCTCGATGCACGGTTGTAGACGATACACCCAGCTTATTTGCGGCATCTCGGAGAGAGAGGTTAGGGTTTCGCTTGAAACTACCGGCAACTCTCTTTGCCGTCTCAGCGGCTTCCGGTTTTCGATTTCCCCCCGATCCAGACTTCCTGGCTGTCGACAAACGTTCCCCAAACACTTTAATTACATTTGTAACGGTTGATTTGGCAACTTTTAGCGATTTTGCCAGCTTTGCGTGCGAGTGGCTCGGATTTTCGCGATGCGTGAGCAAAATTTTGATACGCTGCTCTTCTTGCTTGGACGGCATTTTGACAACTGAAGTGTGAATTCCAAAATCAAAATAGGAGCAACATTCTACACACACACACCTTCAAAATGAGGGGTGTTCAGGTTTTTTAAATGCAAAATTGAAAGAAATACGTCAAGTTTATATTGACCGTATCACCCTTTAAAAACAAATGAAATGGAATTCAGAGATATAATTTGTTGTTACAAGTCCTCAAAGTACCACCAAGATGGCCAAAAAGGGAACAATTTTCAAATTTTATATGTTTTACAAACTTCTGAAAAATAACATAACTTTTTCAAAATTACTTAAATGTTATATTTTGAATTAAATACTAATAGCGAAAATATTAAAATCAAAAACACAAATGAAATGTAGAGATAAAATTTTTTTTACAAGTCCTCAAAGTACCACCAAGATGGCAAAAACTGAACAATTTTGTATGTTGTACAAACTTCTGAAAAATAACTTTACTTTTTCAAAATTAGCAAAATTTTATTTTTTGAATGGAAAACTAACAACAAGTACACACTCAGAAAAAATCGCTTCTCTAACATATGTTCCAAACATATTTTGCAGGAAATACATATATTATTGGATACTGCCGAAACATTAATATGTTTGTTTTATGTGAACATAAAGGGTGATTCTTTTGAGGTTAGGATTTTCATGCATTAGTATTTGACAGATCACGTGGGATTTCAGACATGGTGTCAAAGAGAAAGATGCTCAGTATGCTTTGACATTTCATCATGAATAGACTTACTAACGAGCCACAACGTCGAATTTTCAGTGAATGGGCCCTAGAAAAGTTGGCAGAAAATCCGCTTTTTTATCGACAAATTTTGTTCAGCGATGAGGCTCATTTCTGGTTGAATGGCTACGTAAATAAGCAAAATTGCCGCATTTGGAGTGAAGAGCAACCAGAAGCCGTTCAAGAACTGCCCATGCATCCCGAAAAATGCACTGTTTGGTGTGGTTTGTACGCTGGTGGAATCATTGGACCGTATTTTTTCAAAGATGCTGTTGGACGCAACGTTACGGTGAATGGCGATCGCTATCGTTCGATGCTAACAAACTTTTTGTTGCCAAAAATGGAAGAACTGAACTTGGTTGACATGTGGTTTCAACAAGATGGCGCTACATGCCACACAGCTCGCGATTCTATGGCCATTTTGAGGGAAAACTTCGGAGAACAATTCATCTCAAGAAATGGACCGGTAAGTTGGCCACCAAGATCATGCGATTTGACGCCTTTAGACTATTTTTTGTGGGGCTACGTCATGTCTAAAGTCTACAGAAATAAGCCAGCAACTATTCCAGCTTTGGAAGACAACATTTCCGAAGAAATTCGGGCTATTCCGGCCGAAATGCTCGAAAAAGTTGCCCAAAATTGGACTTTCCGAATGGACCACCTAAGACGCAGCCGCGGTCAACATTTAAATGAAATTATCTTCAAAAAGTAAATGTCATGGACCAATCTAACGTTTCAAATAAATAACCGATGAGATTTTGCAAATTTTATGCGTTCTTTTTAAAAAAAAAGTTATCAAGCTCTTATCAAATCACCCTTTATATATTTACAATCATAACGAATTATGAAAATAAACAGGTAATATAGGTGCTAACAACATAGGTTTTCGACCTGAATGCTAAAAATTTTGTTTCTGCCCAATTGTATATTCCCCCACATCTTTCTCACTTCCACGAGATTTTTTAGTTCTTAGCACCTTTTTCTGTAATACAAACATTGTAGAAGAAATTATTCAATTGTATGATTTTTTTTATTTTAATTTTACCTTTTGTCGGACGGGGATTCGAACAGCGGACCACACAGTTTGTAAGGATCAAAGAAGTACCTGATCAATTGCCCAAGGAAAAATAAAATGTTAATTTTGTAATAACAAGCAACAACCACCAACTTAATTCAATATCGCTCTCTGTTAAATAGCGCTCCAAGCTACTAAACACATATATGTTTATAGGCTATTTCTAAATTAATATATGTTTGCATCCAAGCATATTATATTTAAAAACATTTTATGTCCCAAACATAATATGTTCTAACATATTAACATATATGTCCCAAACATGTTATGCTAGTTTATGAACATTATATGCTTGCACTCAAAAATATTGTGTTTAAAAATTTGTGTTCCAAATATATAATGTTTATAGCCAAACATATGAAAAACAGTCTTTTTCATCCGTGTAATTTATGATTGTCATATTTCTGTAAACCGATATTCCGATAGACTGGTAGACTGAGTAAACCTTTAAAAACAACGGGACATTTTACCTTATGTAACCCACGTTGGCAATTGCATAATTTAAAAATTTCATAATTATTGCAAGGATGTTTTTTATTAAATAAGAATATTCCAACCTTTTTAAATATGTTTAATTTAATTTCAAATTTATACCTTATACACATTAGGCTTGAAATCTTTTAAAATTGGGATTTAAAGCCCTTATTTATAGGGCATACGACAATTGAAATCTAGTTAAAGTGGATTTTGGAAGTGTAATGTGAATGTCGTATTACATGATAGTGTTTCCCTTTTGGGAATATTGACTGAATATGTGCATTTATTGACCCCGTTGAACGATGGTGAAATAGAAATAAGTTTCTTTCATTTTCAAACTGGTTTTTAGTGTTACAAAAAATCCCACTATATTAAAAGTGTTCTTCCGAAAACTATACCGAAAGAGACTGCCATAACCATTGTCAAAATGTTTTGTATTACAAAATATTTCGTATTTTAGTATGATTTATGGCTGATGTAAGAGAACAACATAATATATATTATTATTACTACATTATAACCGTAGCTTTAGGTTATTTCTAATTTATTAAAATGTCTAAATGTATTCCACATCAAAGTAGGTTTCCCTTTGACCGGGATCCCGGGAAATTCCAAAAAAAATCCCGCTTTTCCGGGAATGCAAAAAGTCCGGGAAAAAGAAAACCCTAGTATGAATATACATATTTATAACAATATACACGCAAAAACCAATACTTTTGAAAATCGGCTATCTCTAAGTTTAGAGGGCTTGTTAGCTTATATGGCGTTTCATCTAAGTCTCCCAACCTATATGAGATCTGTTTTCTTTTAATACTGAACATTTGTATGAGCTATTGTTGCATGATTTGATTCTCTTTTCTTGTCATGAGCCTCCTTAATGTGACCTTTACAACCACATCATCCCAACTGAAGTAAATATCAAGCTCATGCATTTTCTAAGAGCTGGATCAAAGTATACACTCATCTAAGCAATGACAATACAACCATCTTATATCAGGAGCAACTAGATGTGAATGAATGAGCAGAATTCAACAGGGCCAACCCAAGCTCAAGTTGGCCTCAATAAATCAACTTTAGGATATCCTCTTCAACAAGTGCACATAGACCCCAAAGGGAGACCAATCATTATCAATATCATCAGCATATTTAGATTCACACTTTCTAAAAGACGTACATATCTTGCACGAATATATCTTAGGTATACTAATATTTTCAAAGAAACTCTGATAGCCACCATTGGATTCAAAAGGGTTTGCCAGAAACATCCCAATTCGTTGAAAGCAAGTAAGATAAATAATACACAAAAAGAAAAAACGTTGTTCTTTTGTTAAACTCCAAAAAGTTGAAACTTTTATCACTAAATTTTTATACCCTTAACTACTACTGTGGTACAGGGTATAATAAGTTTGTGCATTCGTATGTAACGCCAAGAAGGAAAAGTCTGAGACCCATCGTTTAGTATACCGATCGTCTTAGAATTAAATTCTCGAGTCGATTTAGCGATGTATCTTGACCACATATCTTGGCAAGATCTAACCAATATCCTTGTAAAATCGTCACTGCTAAGTAGCAAAAATTGTAAATGTTACTCAAATTGTCTATATCTCGAGTACATAAGTATCGCCTAATAAAACATAAGTGCTCTTTTGTACAATTGCATTAAAATTTCTCTCGCTTCATATTTCCCATATTTATACCCTGCGCCACACTGTGGAACAGGGTATTATAAGTTAGTGCATAAGATTGTAACACCCACAAGGAGACGAGATAGACACATGGTGTCTTTGGCAATAATGCTCAGGGAGGGTCCCTGAGTCGATATAACCATGTCCGTCTGTCCGTCCGTCCGTCCCTCCGTCAAAGTCTAGGTCGCAATTTAAGTCCAATCGCCTTCAAATTTGGCACATGTTCCTAATTTGGGTCAGAATAGAACTCTATTGATTTTGGAGGAAATCGGTTCAGATTTAGATATAGCTCCCATATATATATGTTTCGCCCGATATGAACTTCTATCGCCCCAGAAGCCAGATTTTTGGCCGAATTTGGTTGAAATTTTGCACTAGGAGTACAATTAGTAGTATAGTCAAGTGTGCAAAATTTGATTGAAATCGGTTCAGATTTAGATATAGCTCCCATATATATCTTTCGCCCGATATGGTCTAATATGGTCCTACAAGCCAGAGTTTTGACCCAATTTGGTTGAAATGTTACACAGGGAGTAGATTTAGCATTGTAGCTATGCGTGCCAAATTTGGTTGAAATCGATTCAGATTTAGATATAGTTCCCATATATATCTTCCGCCCGATATGCACTTATATGGACCCAGAAGCCAGAGTTTTATCCCGATTAGCTTGAAATTTTGCACAAGGAGTACAATTGGTAGTAGAGTCAAGAACAACATTTACCACTCGTTCCAAAAAAAATCTAACAAAATTTGAAGATTACCACAAATCTACCAAACAAATATTTCTATAGAATTTTTTGTCAAAACTTTATTCCTGTAGAAAATTTTGTCAACATTTTTTCTATAGAAAATTTTGTCAAAATTGTATTTCGTTGTGATTTGTAAAATTTGTTTAAATTAAACGAAAAATATTGTAGGGAAAATTGTTTGGGAATGTATGGGAAAGTAGGGAACTTTTTTTGTCCTTGTAGGGTAAACCGAACATTTTCCCTGGCAACACTGACTATGAGCTATAGTCAGATTGAGACAAAGCACCCATAAACATGTACCCCTTAATTTTCTTAAATATGCAAATGCGGTTTATCTCCCAGACCTATATCAATGTTACCCCACAAATGCTTATGATTACTAATTCAGTAAGGGTGGTTTAGGGTATGATATAGTCGGCCCCCCGACTTTCTACTTTACTTATTTGTTTTGAGATTTTTCCCACGTTCATTGATTATTTCTTTTTAAATTGTTTGTGTTGCAGGGAACAGTGCTGAGAACTAAATAAATCACCAGGAAGGGAGAAAGATGCAATTAGATAGAAAAATTATTTGTTTGGGTAACGATACTTATATGTTTCGTATATGTTTGTCTAAAATGTCATTTGGGAGGAAATAATTATTTTTTGTGTGTATGCATCAAAATCGGTTAATAATTGCGGTCAGCATCTTGCGAACACGAAATATTTGAATAGGGATCTTGTGAACACAAAATATATGGACAGATACACAGAAAAAAATATCACCAAAATATTTCTAATTAAAAAGTTAATTGAAGTTGAAAATTTTTTCAATTAATAAATTAATTGATACAATTAACTTGTTAATCATGATAGAAACATTAAGTTAATTAAGTCAATGATTGAAATTTTTAAAATGTTTAATTAAAAAATTAATTGATACAATTAACTTTTTAATCAAATTCGGAAGACTAATTCAGTGCTGATTTTTTTTTACTTTTTTACTAAGCCAATCTAACTAAGTAATTAAAAATAGTTACCTTTTTTAATTAATAAATTAATTGCTTTTTGCAATCAACATCAATTAAATTTTTAATTGAATCAATTAAATAATTAATTGAATTTTGCTGAAAAAATCAATTAATTTTTTAATCAAGAATTTTTTCTATGCCCAATTAAAACTGTGATTGATACTATCATTTTCGTGATTGAAGACATTTCAATTAAAAAATTAATTGGATCAATTAATTTGGTGATTGAATCAGAGAAAAAATTTTTTGTGTGTACCAAAGGCTAGATCGACACAGGAGGTGTTTCTCAGTTTATAGTTTGTGGGGTCTAACAATTGTTGATTGTGGTAGGCACATTTACGCAGATCAATGTTATTTTACCCTGACCATCATCAATCAATCTAAATGTCAAAAATAAAATACCGCTAAAACTATCCCACGGTATATCATAATGGTTTATTAGTAAATAAAAGTTATATATCAATATTATCACGTTGGTATTTAGCATATCTGGTAGGCTACAATCGAACCATTTTGATAACTCCCATTGAGTAATGATAACGATTTTGTGTATATAAACCCAGAGGAATGGCACAATGAACATCAGTTTTAAATTTCCAACCATGGCTTTCAAGTTATTCCTTGGCCTTTTGGCCGTTCTATTCTGTGCCGATGTTGCTTTCGGTCTCACCATCGTCTCCAGGTCGGAATGGGGAGCTGCTGCCTATAGAGGAACTAAGGCCACATTGGCTAATGGAAAATCCTATGTCATCATCCATCACACCGCCGGTGCCTATTGCAGCACCAAGGCCGCTTGTATTACCCAAATGAAGAACATCCAAAATTATCACCAAAACACCCAAGGTTGGGATGATATCGGCTACAATTTCTTGATCGGTGGTGATGGTCTTGTTTATGAAGGTCGTGGTTGGAATGTTGTAGGTGTCCATGCCTCCAACTACAACTCCTTGTCCATCGGCATCTCTTTCATGGGTAACTACAACAACGATAAGCCTACCGCAGCTCAAATTACTGCCGCTAAGGAATTGTTGGCTGCTGCCGTATCTCGTGGTCAAATCGTTTCTGGCTATACTATGTACGGACATCGTCAAGTCAGTGCCACTGAGTGCCCTGGTACCAACTTGTGGAATGAAATCAAGACCTGGCCCAACTGGAAGGCTTAATATGCTTTGGTATCAAAAATAAAATAAATGTTTGAATGAAGAAAAATAGAATGTTTTTATTAAAATCATTAGGAGTTAGTCATTGTTACGGACACGTTTGGAACAAATCGTTCATTATGCCATCACAGATGGTAACCATCTCTCTAATCAAAGTCTATTATAAGCAGAGATGGTCCGAGTAGCTATTTTTTGGGTTTTCTACTATCAAAAAGTTGTAAACGTCGAAAACGTCGAAAACGTCATATACTTGTATAAAACGTAAAAAACGTGGTAAATGTCAAAAATACTTACAGGATCCTTAGATTTGATTTCAAACTCTTTTTTAATAAGAAAATATTTTGAAGCAATGAAAACGACATACTGAATTTTAGAAATTTGTAGAATATTTTGAAATTTTTACTCAAAGGTAAATTGGATTTTTTTCAATAGAATCAGGGATTTGAAAAACGTCTGAATGTCAATCGTTTTCAAATTTATTAAACTGTGAAAATTGTTGAAGCAAAATGCAAACCACGTGGTAACACAATGGACTGAATAGTCTAAGTGAGCCTGCACGCAAAGAAAAAAAACGTTTGGAGAACGTGAGCCGAAAATGTTTTTCTTTTGTTAGAGTTTTTTGAATTGCTTCGAAAATTGTAAACTTTTATCACCAAAAAAATTCGTTAGTTACAAAATTTTTATTTTTTCAATAAAAAAAGTTATTTTTGAAACAACAACACAGTCCATTTCGTTTATATCAAACACTGTTCTTTTCTGACTTTAGGTCTTTAATAAGACACATTTTACAGTTCAAAATTTAATATACTACAATGTAGTGTTGAACATTTTTTCGGAATCTTCCGAACATATCTGGAATATATGTAAATAAAAAAAACAAAAAAAAAAAACTTTGGTCGAAGCGGGGATCGAACCCACGACCCTTGGCATGCAAGTCGGACGTAGCAACCACTGCTCCACGGTGCCAAATTAAATGTTTGTTTCTGTTAAATAAACTTTGTTTATTCGGTTCGTGGGCGCCGCAAGCTATGCTATATAAATATAACTTATATGGATATTTATCTATTGATGACCATAACAGGTACATAGCTCAGTGGTTAGTGTGTTGGCTTACAAAGTGCATGGTCCGCGGTTCGATTCTCCGTCCAGACGAAAGGTAAAACAATTTTAAAAATTTATAAAATCGTATAATTTCTTCTACATTGTTGGTATTACAGGAAAAGGTGTTAAGAACTAAAAAACCTCGTGGATGTGACAAAGATGTGAGGGAAAATGCAATTAGCAAGAAAACAATGTTTTTTTTTTTTGAGTTTGCCTTTGTGATATTGTTTTTACATCCTGGAAAAGAATAAACGTTTATCACAAAAATTATACACTTTTCTTCCAAATACACTTCCTTACAGCGAAAAGCAAATGAGAAACGAACTTTGTTTGTCTAAAATTTCGTTTGGGAGCAAAGAATTATTTTTTTGCGTGTGGAATATCGGTTGCCACTTTACCTAACCTAAACTTGTCATACTAGACAGGAAGTTTTTTTACAGTTTACGACAGACCATCTCTGATTATAAGGCACTCCTTTTTGTACACCATAAAAATCTGCCTCCATAACATATACTCCCAATAAGTACACAGAAAAAAATTTCCGTAGTTAAACTAACGCTAAATTTAACTTATTTTTATTGGAAAAAAATATTTGCTTGTAGTTAAATTTTATTATTTTTATCGAAATTTCCACGCTTAATGAAATCTTACTTTTTTTAAGTATGTCTCAAAAATTTTATGAACTAAACGTGAGTATAAAGTTCAATGACCGTACACATAAGTTCAATATGAACTCAAACAAATGAAAATTTTCGTACGATTCCCAAAAATAGTAAGAATGAACTACTGTATGATTAAAATGATCATGATTTGGCGCCAATGATTTTCTTCTTTACTTTTAGTTAATTTTTTCTTCTATGAGATGATATAATTTCGTGAACTGCAGTTAAAAAGTACAACAGGGCATTAAAATTTCCTGGTTTTAACAACGCTTTGTGGAAATCTCAAAATGTGGAGTAAAATTTAGTTCAATTTTCGTACGTGGTAGTTCATTCTTCCTATAAATTCCATTCCCGATTCCATGTTAAGCTCAATGACAAGGGACCTCCTTTTTATAGCCGAGTCCGAGCGGCATTCCATATTGCAGTGAAACCACTTAGAGAAGCTTTGAAACCGTCAGAAATGTCACCAGCATTACTGAGGTGGGATAATCCACCGCTGAAAAATTTTTTGGTGTTCGGTCGAAGCAGGAATCGAACCCACGACCTTGTGTATGTAAGGCGGGCATGCTAACCATTGCACCACATTTTTCTGATATTATTATACTGTTTTCCAATGAAGTTAATTCCTACACGGACGAAAAAGACTGTTTTTCATATGGTTGGGTGTAAAAATTATATATGTTTGGAACTCAAATTTTTTAACACAATATTTTTAAGTGCAAGCATATAATGTTCATAAACTAAAGGGTGATACAGTCAAAATTTGGTCAATATAAACTTGACGTATTTCTTTCAATTTTGCATTTAAAAAACCTGAACACCCCTCATTTTGAAGGTGTGTGTGTGTAGAATGTTGCTCCTATTTTGATTTTGGAATTCACACTTCAGTTGTCAAAATGCCGTCCAAGCAAGAAGAGCAGCGTATCAAAATTTTGCTCGCGCATCGCGAAAATCCGAGCTACTCGCACGCAAAGCTGGCAAAATCGCTAAAAGTTGCCAAATCAACCGTTACAAATGTAATTAAAGTGTTTGGGGAACGTTTGTCGACAGCCAGGAAGTCTGGATCGGGGGGAAATCGAAAACCGGAAGCCGCTGAGACGACAAAGAGAGTTGCCGGTAGTTTCAAGCAAAACCCTAACCTCTCTCTCCGAGATGCCGCAAATAAGCTGGGTGTATCGTCTAAAACCGTGCATCGAGCCAAAAAACGAGCCGGACTATCGACTTACAAGGCGGTAGTGACTCCAAATCGCGATGATAAACAAAATACGACGGCCAAAGAGCGATCTCACTGTCAGCGTTGTTTTTGTTTTTGTTCATAAAACTGTAACGGTATCGAAAGCTACAAGTGTTTTCTTCAAGTTGAATGAAACATCAGCTAATTTGGTTGTCAATTAGCAAAAAAATTTTTCATTAATACGCACGTACCTCAAGAAAAAAATATTTGCGAATTTAAAAAGAGGTTTTTATACATGTGACTTTTTTCAAAAATTACAACTAAAATGTTGAAAGTTTTTATTAAATCTATTGTAGTACATGTCAAATAAAAATTTCTGGAAGTCAAATCTTAGAATTGCAAAAAAACAACAGATGGGAAATTTTTAAAATTGAAAAGTTGCCTGTGGGCAACTTTGGGCAATTGTGGTAGTAAAATTACATATTTTTGAACATAAGACCTGGAGAAAAAAAGTTTGAAAAACAATGATTTTGAAAAAATTTTGAACTTCAATTGGGATGTCCCAGTGACGAGAAATGCGGCGATGATGTGGAAAACATATCTGCAGTGCAGTGGGGAATTTGGAAGGAATTATAAAAAGGGAGGAAGCCACTTCTTGGCAACCTACTAGTGGATTAGCACGAATATTGACGCTTTATAATATTTTGCTTTTTTACACCGCCAGTTAAATTGACATGGGTTAAAAACAAAAAAAAAAAACATTTTCGTGAGTCACGCGTGATTCACGCGAAGCCATGAATGAAATTTAAACGAAATCTCGTGAATGAAATTTAAACGAAACCTCGTGAATGTGCGTGAACGGGATTAAAGAAAAATGTGTGGCGCGTGAGCGTGAGTAAAAATCAAATTGTGTTCGTGATTGTGAGTGAGTAAACTTTCTCCGAAATCACGCTCCCGATAAAAATTTACTTTCACGATCCAACCCACGCTCACGATCCAACTCACGCTCAAGATAAAATTCACGTTAACAATAAAATTCATGTTCACGATAAAATTCGCACTCACGGTAAAACAGACACAAAAAGTCACAATCACGAACAAATTCACGTTCACGATTAAATTCAAGCTCACCGATTTTAATCACCTTTACATATTTAATCACGCTTAAGATTTCAATAGCGTGAGTCACGAGAAATTTCGTTAATTACCAGAATTTTATTGAGCCACGAAAATTGTCGTGTTCCGAAAATATTCGTGACTTACGAGATTTGTCGTGAATTACGAAAATTGTCGTGAATCGTGCGAAAGCGTGAGACATAAACATTGTTCATGTGTGAGTGTGTGCGAGTATGACTTTTCATTTCGTGACCGTGAATTCCTACCCACATGGCATGCGTGAGTACAAACATTTCTTCGTGAATGTGTTTGAGCGTGATTGAAATTCCACTCACGCGCGCATCTAAGTATATATTTACTGTAAAATAACAAAAAACTTAACAAAAATCCAATAAAACGTAATAAACGTAGTCACAATTGCCCAAAGTTGCCCACAGGCAACATTCGCTACCACCTAAACGAATGGGCGTGGCGACCCGAAATTTTGGCTAGACGCTTCTTAAATGACTTCAACAAAATAACAAAAAACTTAACAAAAATCCAATAAAACGTAATACGTCTATCATTACAAAACAAAATAGTTTGTAGTCACAATTGCCCAAAGTTGCCCACAGGCAATATTCTCTACCGCCTAAACGAATGGGCGTGGCGACCCGAAATTTTGGCTAGACGCTTCTTAAATGACTTCAACATGATTAAAAGTAAAAAAAAAAATTGTAGCGATACCTATAAAAATTCGGGGTCGAAAGGGTTAAATAAACGATTTCACCGATTTACACGCGTTTTCCCTTGACCGTATCACCCTTTAGCATAACATGTTTGGGACATATATGTTAATATGATAGAATATATTATGTTTGGGACTGTTAGTAAATATAATATGATTAGATGCAAAACATATATTAATTTGGAAACATAATATGTTTGATCAATACAAACAATATTTTGTTTGGATCAATCCTGAAAATATATATGCTTGAAGCAAAATGTGTTTGGGGTATATGTTACAGAAGCGATTTTTTTTGAGGGTGTACGAGGAAAGCAAAAGCTTATTCAGACGATAGTGGAACCGGTAACTTATTATCAGAAGTAAATAATTTTCTTATTTTACTGGATCTCTTCATTATTTTTTGAAGCGTGTGTTGATATAGTTGCAGCATGAACTACTGATTTAGTAGTTTTTGGGTCATGCAATGCGATTGTGATAGACGACATTGGAGTGTTTCCTGCGCCACACTGTGGAACAGGGTATTATAAGTTAGTACATATGTTTGCAACACCCAGAAGGAGGCGAGAAAGACATATGGTGTCTTTGGCAATATTGTTCAGGGTCGGACCCTGAGTCGATCTAGCCATGTCCGTCTGTCCGTCCGTCAGTCTGTCAGTCTGTCTGTGAACACATTTTTGTAATCAAAGTCTAGGTCGCAATTTAAGTCCGATCGACTTCAAATTTGGCACAAGTATGTATTTTGGGTCAGAATAGAACCCTATTGATTTTAGAAGAAATCGGTTAAGTTTTAGAAATAGCTCCTATATATATCTTTCGATATATCCACTAATAGGGCCCCAGAAGCCAGAATTTCAGTCTTATTTACTTTAAATTTTGCACAAGAAGAGCAATTGATAGTGTCGTAAAGTGTCCCGAATTTGGTTGAAATCGGTTCAGATTTAGATATAGCTTCCATATATCTTTCGCCCGATATGCACTTATAAGGCCCCAGAAACCAGAGTTTTGCCCTAATTTGCTTTAAATTTTGTACAGGGAGTAGAATTAATATCGTAGCTATATGTGTCAAATTTGATTGAAATCGGTTCAGATTTATATATAGCTTAGAATTAAATTCTGAGTCGATTTAGCGATGTCTGTCTGTCTGTTGATGTATTTTTGTGTGCAAAGTACAGCTCGCAGTTTTAGTCCGATTGTCCTAAAATTTTGTATAGGGTCCTGTTTCGGCTCAAAGACGATCGGTTCAGATTTAGATATAGCTGCCATATATAATTTTCACCGATCTGGTCATAATTGGCGTGTATATCAACCGATCTTGCAAAATATCAGCCAAATTGGTTCAGATTTAGATATAGCTCCCATATATAGCTTTCGCCCGATTTACACTCATTTGCCCACAGAGGCCAATTTTTTGCTCCGATTTAGTTGAAATTTTGCATAGGGAGTAGAATTAGCATTGTAACTATGCGTGCCAAATTTGGTTGAAATCGGTTCAGATTTGGATATATCTCCCATATATAGCTTTCGCCCGATTTACACTCATATGACCACAGAGGCCAATTTTTAACTCCGATTTAGTAGAAATTTTGCACAGGGAGTAGAATTAGCATTGTAGCTATGCGTGCCAAATTTGGTTGACATCGGTTCAGATTTAGATATAGCTCCCATATATATGTTTTTCTGATTTCTACAAAAAAAATGGCCAAAATACCAACATTTTCCTTATTAAATCGCCACTGCTTAGTCGAAAAGTTGTAAAAATGCACCCAGAAAAAAGTAACCAATTCTTTAAGTTAAAATGAACTAATTGTGAAGAAAATTGAACTGCATATAGCGCCAAAGACATTTTTATTTGCTTGAACGATGTGATTTTCGTAGAAATTAGGTAGAATGCATTCCATATATTAGTTAACATTTTCCTATATTTATGTACCACTATACTATAGAATGAAAAAAATTAACTGAATTGAATTCATATATGGAATGATTTTATTGAACTTTTTTCATTCATTTGGACAAATCTTACATATTTGTGGTAAACTTTTTACTTCGAAATTAGAAATGCTTACCTTCGTTTTTAAATACAGTTTTATTTATTTATATAGGCATTTTTTCTTCAATGAAATACATGTTTTATTAATATATTAAATATATTTATTAAGAATTAACAGCATCGACTGGCCTTGATATATTAGTTTATTATTCCACTATTTCCAATTTCCATGTAACGTTACCAACTGTAAAACGTAATGCTTTTCTTCTTCTTGTTCCTTTCACTTTTAATAAGATGCTGCATAGCGATTTTGTCCTCCTTTTACAATTTCAATACCTACAAATATAAAAAATCATAAACCAATTTTTTTCACAAAAGGTTAGCGTCACTGTATGAATGTTACATGATAATTGAAGATTACAAAATGAAGACGAATGAAGGGGTTGTTATTCAGTTGCTGTTTTCTTTCTTTATACACCATCACGAACATTGATAGATTTATTTATAGACTTATTGTTTGTTATTTCAATAATTCTGAAAAAAAAACGAAAAATTTTCTCACTAATTTAAAATAGCAAATATTTTATTTGTTATTTATTATATTATTTTACTATATTATTTTTTAACAATCTCTCCGTATACCATAACAACGCGATTCCAACTAAAAAAACAACCCACGCGCAAACATATCGATTACATCGATGACAGGTATCGATTACAGGTAGATAAAAGAAATATAGGAAAATTTCCTATATTCTAACAAGTGTGTTTCCTTAAGTTTTGAAAGGATTGAATACTTTTTAGTACGAATTAACTAAAATATTTTTCTATGCCAAGTGTTATTCGTATGTATGATAAGCTTTCTATAATAAAGGAAGTCAGTGTTATCGTTTTATATGAAATTTGACTAAATTTGAGGAAACTTGGTTTTAGTTCGGTTTTTGTTTATTTTTACGAATGCTTTGTTATCAGTGAATAAAATTTTCTTGTTCAGTAGTAAATTCTTACACCCAGCAAAGAAAACAGTATTAGTAAAATGCCATGTCTTATTCTAGTTAATGAACTATTCCTAACTGCTTTCATTTTAGGATTTTTTTACTGAAACAAGTAAATTTTATTGTTTCACACAAAAATTTAACTTAATGGAAATAAAATGGCTAAACTAAATTGATAAACATTTTTCGAAGGCACTTTTTTTTGGGTGTGACTCTAATTTTCCTAAACTTCTAATACATATACATCGAGCGATAAACCATAAATAAACTTTAAAATTGATTCAGATTTAAATGTTTCCCATATTTATACCCTTCACCACTACTGTGGTACAGGGTATAATAAGTTTGTGCATTTGTATGTAACGCCAAGAAGGAAAAGTCTGAGACCCATGGTTTAGTATACCGATCGTCTTAGAATTAAATTCTGAGTCGATTTAGCGATGTCCGTCTGTCTGTCTGTCTGTCTGTCTGTCTGTCTGTCTGTCTCTCCGTCTGTCTGTCTGTCTGTCTGTTGATGTATTTTTGTGTGCAAAGTACAGCTCGCAGTTTTAGTCCGATTGTCCTAAAATTTGGTATAGGGTCCTGTTTCGGCTCAAAGACGATCCCTATTGATTTTGGAAAAAATCGGTTCAGATTTAGATATAGCTGCCATATATATTTTTCACCGATCTGGTCATAATTGGCGTGTATATCAACCGATCTTCCTCAAATTCCGTACATCCGAATATTTTATCGGTCTCGAAAAACTTGCAAAATATCAGCCAAATCGGTTCAGATTTAGATATAGCTCCCATATATAGCTTTCGCCCGATTTACACTTATTTGCCCACAGAGGCCAATTTTTAACTCCGATTTAGTTGAAATTTTGCCCAGAGAGTAGAATTAGCATTGTAACTGTGCGTGCCAAATTTGGTTGAAATCGGTTCAGATTTGGATATATCTCCCATATATAGCTTTCGCCCGATTTACACTCATATGACCACAGAGACCAATTTTTAACTCCCATTTAAATGAAATTTTGCACAGGGAGTAGAATTAACATTGTAACTATGCGTGCTAAATTTGATTGAAATCGGTTCAGATTTGGATATATCTCCCATATATAGCTTTCGCCCGATTTACACTCATATGACCACAGAGGCAAATTTTTAACTCCGATTTAGTTGAAATTTTGCACAGGGAGTAGAATTAGCATTGTAACTATGCGTGCCAAATTTGGGTGAAATCGGTTCAGATTTGGATATATCTCCCATATATAGCTTTCGCCCGATTTACACTCATATGACCACAGAGGCCAATTTTTTGCTCCGATTTAGTTGAAATTTTGCACAGGGAGTAGAATTAGCATTGTAGCTATGCGTGCCAAATTTGGTTGAAATCGGCCCAGATTTAGATATATCTCCCATATGTAGCTTTCGCCCGATTTACACTCATATGACCACAGAGGCCAATTTTTAACTCCGATTTAGTTGAAATTTTGCACAGAGAGTAGAATTAGCATTGTTGCTATGCGTGCCAAATTTGGTTGAAATCGGTTCAGATTTAGATATAGCTCCCATATATATGTTTTTCTGATTTCGACAAAAATGGTCAAAATACCAACAATTTCCTTGTAAAATCGCCACTGCTTAGTCGAAAAGTTGTAAAAGTGACTCTAATTTTCCTAAACTTCTAATACATATATATCGAGCGATAAATCATAAATAAACTTATGCAAAGTTTCCTTACAATTGCTTCAGATTTAAATGTTTCCCATATTTTTTTACTAGCATTGTGTTCCACCCTAGTGCATTAGCCGACTTAAATGTTGAGTCTATAGATTTTGTAGAAGTCTATCAAATTCTGTCCAGATCGAGTGATATTTAAATGTATGTATTTGGGACAAACCTTTATATATAGCCCCAACACATTTGACGGATGTGATATGGTATCGAAAATTTAGATCTACAAAGTGGTGCAGGGTATAATATAGTCGGCCCCGCCCGACTTTAGACTTTCCTTACTTGTTTTTTACTAAAATTGTGTTCCACCCTAGTGCATTAGCCAACTTAAATGTTGAGTCTATAGATTTTGTAAAAATCTATCAAATTAGATTAGATTGAAATTTTAAGTCTACAGTTTTTTGGAAGTCAAACAAATTTTGTCCAGGTCGAGTCAGATTTAAATGCATGTATAGGGGAACAGATATCTTTATGTATATCACCCAACACATTTGACGGATTAGATATGGCGAAAATGTGGCTCTACAAAGTGGTGCAGGGTATAATATGGTCGGCACCGTCCGACTTTGTTTTTTTTTTTGCTCGCACACAAATATTATGAATTTTGTTAATTATCCAGCAAAAAAGTGGAATGGAAGCCTTTTTAAGAGCATCCCGGGATCCCCCATCAATTTTTTCCACCTCCGATGAAGTTCCTTTGGACCAGTCTTAGACATTTGCGTAGCTAGACAATTTTCCTAGGGTGGCCCGTTTAACCTGGTTTTTCATATTTTTAATGGGTACTTATTTTTTCTAATTGGTTAAAAAATGACTAAGAATCATTAAAATGGCAAAAAAATATTCCAAATTTTCCCGCAAAAATGTTAAATCCTTTCTAGAAAAATCGATAATTTTGGAAAATATTAGAGGTCAAACGTTTCAGACAAGCTTTTGAATGCATTAAAAATCATAACAAATTATTGGGAATTATTGGGAAAATATCACAAAACTTTTTAATTCGCATTCAAAACATTGAATTGAAATGGTGGACATCCGTCCTATGACATACCCATGCTAAATTCATCGCTTCTGTGCAAATTTTGCACCACTTCCGGACTTCAAAACGAACATGTTCACTACTTTTTTGGCGACTCTTTTTTTGCAGGGTTATTAAGATATTCATTTATGAAAAAAGTAAGTTATATGAAAAGATGATGTACAGTGGGAGAAAAGATTATTCAATTTGTAAGAGGAAATTTCCCAAATGTTTTCTCCATAAGGAGTTAACATAAAGGCCCAAAATTGAGTTATCTCTCCCAGCCAGATCTATACTAAAAGGCTGTGGAAAGGTTCATTCGCCCGAACCGAAACATGTACAGTCCAGGCGTGTATAGATTTGTATCTGGCGTTTTCTTTTCAATGGCTCTAATAACCATGTTCCTTAATCTATATCTGTCCATAAAGCTCGAAAAATAATTGTATAATTAGATATAATGCATTTGGACGTCAATTGCCTGTTTCGTTATCAGGCTAACATGAAATATAGTTTTAATATCAATTTATATTTTTTTTAATTATTTCGTCTAAAAATCAGACTAAACAAAATAATAAAGGAGCTTTAGTTATTAAACTAAACTTAAATTTAGGAATTTAAATCATAAGTGTAACCTCAGTTTTATTTCATAAATATCAGACTACAGGCATTCACTTATAATAAAGAAACTAACTTAACAAAATATAACAAGTATATACGGCCGTAAGTTCGGCCAGGCCGAATCTTATGTACCCTCCACCATGGATTGCGTAGAAACTTCTACGAAAGACTGTCATCCACAATCGAATTAATTGGGTTGTGGTATCTTAAAACTTCTAAACATCGTTTTCTAAATTGTGAGTTAGTCCATACGTGGTATATATTAGAAAAAAAAGTTATGTATAGGTAAGTATACAAATAATTACGAATCGATATGGACATTTGCACGGTACGTAGAGAGCCAGAATTGAAATATGGGGTCGCTTATATGTGGGCTATATACAATTATGAACTTGGTGTAGACCAATTTTTGTGTGATTGGGGATCTATTTATCTGAGGGCTATATATAACTATAGACCGATATGGACCTAGTTAGGCATGGTTGTTAACGGTCATATACTAGCACAATGTACCACATTTCAACTGACTCGGATGAAATTTGCTCCTCCAAGTGGCTCCAAAACCAAATCTCGGGATCGGTTTATATGGGGGCTATATATATGATTATGGACTGATATGGGCCACTATTGGCATGGTTGTTAAATATCATGTACTAAATTCGCGTACCAAATTTCAACCGAATCGGATGAAATTTGCCCTTCCAAGGGGCTCCGGAGGTCAAATCTGTGGATCGGTTTATATGGGGGCTATATATAATTATGGACCGATTTCCACCAATTTTTGCATGGGTGTTTGAGGCCATATATTAACACCACATACCAAATTTCAACCGAATCGGTTGAAGTTTGCTCTTCCACGAGGCTCCGGAGGTCAAATCTGGGGATCGGTTTATATGGGGGCTATATATAATTATGGACCGATGTGGACCAATTTTTGCATGGTTGTTAGAGACCATATACTAACACCATGTACCAAATTTCAGCCGGATCGGATGAAATTTGCTTCTCTTAGAGGCTCCGCAAGCCAAATCTGGGGATCGGTTTATATGAGGGCTATATATAATTATGGACCGATGTGGACCAATTTTTGCATGGTTGTTAAAGACCATGTACCAAATTTCAGCCGGATCGGATGAAATTTGTTTCTCTTAGAGGTTTCGAAAGCCAAATCGGGGGATCGGTTTATATGGGGGCTATATATAATTATGGACCGATGTGGACCAATTTTTCCATGGTTGTTAGAGACCATATACTAACACCATGTACTAAATTTCAGCCGGATCGGATGAAATTTGTTTCTCTTAGAGGCTTCGAAAGCCAAATCGGGGGATCGGTTTATATGGGGGCTATATATAATTATGAACCGATGTGGACCAATTTTTGCATGGTTGTTAGAGACCATATACTAACACCATGTACCAAATTTCAGCCGGATCGGATGAAATTTGCTTCTCTTAGAGGGTCTGAAAGCCAAATTGGGCGGTCCGTTTATATCAAGTCGATAGCTTGTTTCGTTCGGAAGTTAGCGTGATTTCAACAGACGGACGGACATGCTCAGCTCGACTCAGAATTTCACCACGACCCAAAATATATATACTTTATGGGGTCTTAGAGCAATATTTCGATGTGTTACAAACGGAATGACAAAGTTAATATACCCCCATCCTATGGTGGAGGGTATAAAAAAGAAAAAACTTTGCCAGATTGTTCTAAAAAGTACGAGTTGACATATGTTTCTCATAATAGGCCGTGGACTTATCAATTTTTTCAAATACCACTATGAAAAAATTAACTTTTTACCGCAGAATACGGTCATTGGTCCCATAGTGCATTGTGAAGTTTATTGCTATAGAATGGTGATGAGGGTATAATAGTATTCCATTCCGTTTGTAACACATCGGTTTTTGTCTGCAAGCAAGTTAAGTTCGAAGATGGACTATAGTCCAGGTTTTGATATAGCCCCCATATTGACGGATCTTCCGATTTCACTTGAGCTTCGAGAATCTTTGACTTTCTGGACTGGAAATGGAATATTTAGAGGTATTTTCGGACCACCAATAGGCCCGCGTATAGACCGATCTCCCGCAATTTCTATCATAATTGTCAGAAATTGCAAAATTTGAGGTATATAGATATATCCTCCATATTGTCCGGTCTCCCAATTTAACTGATTAAAGGATAGAAAGCGCACTGATCGTCCTAAATGCCCGAAAGTAGAAGTAAAATGTCCTGACTTCACTTCTCAAACTCGTTCGAATAATGGGGAAAATGATACTGTGCATCAGGGATTAAAAATCAAAATTTTAAGTTGTACCAACAGTGTACTTCTAGGTTTCAAATTGTACCAATTTCCAAAAATAATGGATTGGAATATAGTTGCTGGAAAAAATTATTTATCAACTCGAAAAATAACGCAGGTGCCATTTGTAAAGGGTTTGTGACCAAAGGAAACTAGCAGAAACCAAAAACCAGTTGTAGATTTATCCTTAATAATACCTACTGCCAATATTTTTTTTTTAATATTTAAGTTAGAGAACTTCACAATCAGGGTTTCACGCACTTGCTGACACCTCACTCAGGTTTAGCTACAACATGTCTTGACATGAGATGAATTTCCACTGTCCCTCGATATTCGTGGGAAATGAGAAAATGCATTCTTGGATTAAAGGGAATCAAAATTCTAAATGTTTCCTTCCAATGTATTTGTGGTCAAAGACTTCATCATATTTTCGAATAAAATTATTAAGTAAAAATATTGAGAATTTGAAAACGAACGATTCTGGAACTATCAAAATACTTGAAATTTTGACATAAAAGGCATTCTATTGTGGTAATAATCGTATTATTATTAATTGGGTGATAACAAGTTTTGACTCAGATATTGTCCATGATCTGGCAGAAGTTACGAAGTTTCGACATGATCTCAGTGTCAAGACAAGAGTGGTCAAAACAGGTGGGCCGGTTTATCTTCTTAAGCCGATTGTTTTCCCATTTTCGATGGATCGGTAAAACCGGGGTTTTCAAAGTCTCAATAACCGGTTTTAGGTTTTTATACCCTCCATCATAGGATGGGGGTATATTAACTTTGTCATTCCGTTTGTAACACATCGAAATATTGCTCTAAGACCCCATAAAGTATATATATTCTGTGTCGTGGTGAAATTCTGAGTCGATCTAAGCATGTCCGTCCGTCCGTCCGTCCGTCTGTTGAAATCACGCTAACTTCCGAACGAAACAAGCTATCGACTTGAAACTTGGCACAAGTAGTTGTTATCGATGTAGGTCGGATGGTATTGAAAATGGGTCATATCGGTCCACTTTTACGTATAGCCCCCATATAAAGGGACCCTCAGATTTGGCTTGTGGAGCCTAAAAGAGAAGCAAATTGCATCCGATCCGGCTGAAATTTGATACATGGTGTTAGTATATGGTCTCTAACAACCGTGCAAAAATTGGTTCACATCGGTCCATAATTATATATAGCCCCCATATAAACCGATCCCCAGATTTGGCTTGCCGAGCCTCAAAGAGAAGAAAATTTCATCCGATCCGGCTGAAATTTAGTACATGATGTTGGTATATGGTCTCTAACAACCATGCAAAAATTGGTCCATATCGGTCCTTATTATATATAGTCCCCATATAAACCGATCCCCAGATTTGGCTTGTGGAGCCTCTAAGAGAAGCATATTTCATCCGATCCGGCTGAAATTTGGTACATGGTGTTGGTATAGGGTCTCTAACAATCATGCAAAAATTGGTCCACATCGGTCCATAATTATATATAGCCCCCATATAAACCCATCCCCAGATTTGGCTTGCGGAGCCTCAAAGAGAAGCAAATTTCATCCGATCCTGCTGAAATTTGGTACATGCTGTTGGTATATGCAAAAATTGGTCCACATCGGTCCATAATTATATATAGCGCCCATATAAACCGATATCCAGATTTGACTTGCGAAGTCTCCAAGAGAAGCAAATTTCATCCAATCCTGTTGTAATTTGGAACATGGTGTTAGTATATTATCTTTAACAACCGTGGCAGAATTGGTCCATATCGGTCCATAATTATATATAGCCCCCATATAAAACGTTCTCCAGATTTGACCTCCGGAGCCTCTTGGTGGAGCAAAATTCATCCGATCCGGTTCATATTAAGAACGTGGTGTTAGTATATGGTCGCTAACAACCATACCAAAATTGGTCCAATCACACAAAAATTGGTCCATATCGGTTCATAATCATGGTTGCCACTAGAGCCAAAAATAATGTACCAAAATTTTATTTCTATAGAAAATTTTGTCAAAATTTTATTTCTAGAGAAAATTTTGTCAAAATTTTATTCGGTTCATAATAAAATTTTCATCATTGTCAGAATTTTATTTCTATAGAAAATTTTGTCAAAATTTTATTTCTATAGAAAATGTTGTTCAAATTTTATTCGGTTCATAATCATGGTTGCCACTCGAGCCAAAAATAATCTACCACGATTTTATTTCTATAGAAAATTTTGTCAAAAGTTTATTTCTATAGAAAATTTTGTTAAAATTTTATTTCTGTAGAAATTTTTGTCAAAATTTTCTTTCTATAGAAAATTTTGTCAAAATTTTTATTTCTATAGAAAATTTTGTGAACATTTTATTTCTATAGAAAATTTTGTTAAAATTTTATTTCTGTAGAAAATTTTGTAAAAATTTTATGTCTACTTTGTCAAACTGAATTATATACGTATTGGATCGATCTTTTTTGATTTAATATATACCACGTATGGACTTACATACAATTTAGAAGATGGTGTTAGGAGGTTTTAAGATACCTTGCCATCGGCAAGCGTTACCGCAACTTAAGTAATTCGATTCTGGATGGCAGTGTTTAGAAGAAGTTTCTACGCAATCCATGATGGAGGGTACATAAGCTTCGGCCTGGCCGAACTTACGGCCGTATATACTTGTTATATTTTCATTGTAAAATCGCCAATTTAATGCCAAATTTAGCTAATTTATCTGGGATTTTTAATAAACTTCAATGAAAACACTTTTAAATGGTTTAACGTACATTTGAATTTAAAAACATGTATTCAACTTTTGATATATTACTGAATAATTTTCCCTTGATTTTTTGTGATTTTCCTTTCAAAATTACGTGCTTTTATGAAAACCGGTTGAACCGATTATGCCGGTTACTTGTTTCAAAAAACACAATCCACCGGTTTTCTAACAAAGTCAGGTTTATTTAAAACCGAGAAAAACCGACTTTCAAAAACCCAGTTTTTTATCAGTTTATCAATAAAGTTAACTGGATTTTGAAAACGAACTGAACATTGTACAAATTGTACCGAATGAGACTTTGTAGTACAATTGTACTTTTGGGTAGTGGGATGTTCAAAATGAACATTAACGTTTTGATTGGGTTACCATTTGAAATGAGAGTATGTTTCATCATAACCACCACCTAAACTTCTATATATTTTCAAAGGTAACTGTTCTATTCGATTCACGGTGGTGGGCACTTAAGATACGACCCAGTCGTATATACTTGTTTTTCTATTATTATTATTATTGAATATGGTATAGTTTTTTTCCATAAAAAATGATATTGTCAAAATATTTTGACCACTATTTTTAGCCCTATCCTAAATTTATGGCACTGAACAGAAATTAAAAACAGAGAGGCGAGTACTTATGTTATATGTCATGATGATTTATATTTCAATATTATCACCTTAGTGTTTAGCACATCTGGTAGTCTACAATCGAACCATTTTGATAATTCCCATTGAGTGACGATAACGATTTTGAGTATATAAACCCAGAGGAATGGCAGAATTAACATCAATTTTAAATTTCCAACCATGGCTTTCAAGTTATTCCTTGGCCTTTTGGCCGTTCTATTCTGTACTGATGTTGCTTTCGGTCTCACCATCGTCTCTAGATCAGAATGGGGAGCTGCTGCCTATAAAGGAACTAAGGCCACATTGGCTAATGGAAAATCCTATGTCATCATCCATCACACCGCCGGTGCCTATTGCAGCACCAAGGCCGCTTGTATTACCCAAATGAAGAACATTCAAAATTATCACCAAAACACCCAAGGATGGGCTGATATCGGCTACAATTTCTTGATCGGTGGTGATGGCCTTGTTTACGAAGGTCGTGGTTGGAATGTTGTAGGTGTCCATGCCTCTGACTACAACTCCATTTCCCTCGGCATCTCTTTCATGGGTAACTACAACAACGATAAGCCTAACGCAGCTCAAATTACAGCCGCTAAGGAATTGTTGGCTGCTGCTGTATCTCGTGGTCAAATCGTTTCTGGCTATACTATGTACGGACATCGTCAAGTCAGTGCCACTGAGTGCCCTGGTACCAACTTGTGGAATGAAATCAAGACCTGGCCCAACTGGAAGGCTTAATACGCTTTAATTGATATAAAAAATGAAATAAATGTTTGAATGAAGAAAAATAGAATAATTTTATTAGAATGCACAGATGTACAAGAAATTCTCCAGAAGACGACATAGAAGAAATAGGAAGAATAAACTAACTCGTACGAAAATTGAACTAAATTGTACTCCACTCTTTGAGTTTTCCACAAAGCGTTGTTAAAACCAGAAAACTGCATATTCGCGAGTTTTGCCTAAATAGGAAGAACATATATATGGAATCTATATCGATATCTGAACCGATTGCAATCAAATTTCACATGCATAGTTACTATGTTGAATCTACTCCCTGTGCAAAATTTCACGCAAATCGGATAAAAACTTTGACCTCTGTGGTCATATGACGGAAAATCGGGCGAAAGATATATATGGGAGCTATATCAAAATCTGAACCGATTTCAACCAAAATAAACACGCATATGCAGAAACTTAATTCTACTGCCTGTGTAAAGTTTCAAGTTCAATTCTACTCCCTCTGCAAAATTTCACGTAAATCAGAGTAGCACTTTTGCCTCTGTGGGCATATTAGTCCAAAGCGGGCGAATGATATATATGGGAGCTATATCTAAATCTGAACCGACTTCAACTAAATTTTGCACAATTAACGATAATATAAAACGTACTCCTTGTGCAAAATTTCAAGCAACTCAGGGCAAAACTCTGGCTTTTGAGGCCATATAAATCCAAATCGGACGAAAGATATATATGGGAGCTATATCTAAATCGGAACCGATTTTAACCAAATTAAGCACACTTAACGATACTATTAAACGTACTTGTTGTGCAAAATATGAAGCAAGTCAGGGCAAAACTCTGGCTTTTGGGGCCATATAAGTCCAAATCGGTCGAAAGATATATATGGGAGCTATATCTAAATCTGAACCGATTTCAACTAAATTTGGCACAATTAACGATACTATTAAACGTACTCCTTGTACAAAATTTTAATCAAATCAGGGCAAAACTCTGGCTTTTGAAGCCATATAAGTCAAAATCGGACGAAAGATATATAGGGGAACTATATCTAAATCTGAACCGATTTCAACTAATTTTGGCACAATTAACGATACTATTAAACGTACTCGTTTTGCAAAATTTGAAGCAAATCAGGGCAAAACTCTCGCTTTTGGGGCCATATAAGTCCAAATCGGACGAAAGATATATATGGGAGCTATATATAAATCTGAACCGATTTAGCTGATATTTGGCAGTTTTTACGGGACTGACAAAACATTCAGATGTACAAAATTTGAAGAACGTCGGTTCATAAATACGTGAATTATGATCAAATCGGTGATAAATATATATGGCAGCTATATCTAAATCTGAACCGATTTTTTCCAAAATCAATAGCGATTGTCTCCTACCTGAAAAAAGACGTTATGTAAAATTTGAGGACGATCGGACTTAAACTGCGACCTGTACTTTGTGCACAAAATTACATATACAGACAGACGGACAGACAGACAGACAGACAGACGGACATCGCTAAATCGACTCAGAATTTAATTCTAAGCCGATCGGTATACTAAAAGATGGGTCTATGACTTTATCGTGGTTATGGTTTATCGTGCGATACATATATATTCGAGATATAGGACAATTTTAGTAATATTAACAATTTTTACAACTCATACAACAATGGCAATTTTACAAGGATATTGGTTAGATCTCGCCAAGATATGTGGTCAAGTGTGGGTTGTGATATATTATTTGGTCAAGTCGGGCGACTTGAAGCCTTATTTAAAACTCAACCATTCTGTGGAAATTCTAGCATTACAGTGTATAGGATATGACTAAGATATGGGGAAATCATTACAGAATTTTGTATAAAGTCAGGGAATTTTGGCCATATTTGTATAAACCGGAAAAACGAATATATGGAGGCTTTATCTATATCATATTAAATATATTTTCTGTGGAAACTATCCAGTCAATTGGAGGAAAATCCCATTGAAAATGGGTCTAAAATATGAAAAAGTCTACCATATTTCCCCAACTCTGGTGTACGTATATATGGGAGCTATATATAATCTGAACCGATTTTGGCTAAATTTGACATGCATAGTTAGAATAATAATTCTGCAATCTCTGCAAAATTTCACGTAAATGGGAGTATAACATTGGCCCCCATGTCATATGAGTGTAAATCGGGCGAAAGATATATATGGGAGCTATATCTAAATCTGAACCGAGTTCAACCAAATTTGGCACACTTACCGATACTATTAAACGTACTCCTTGTGCAAAATTTGAAGCAAGGCTCACATAACGACACCGTTAAACCTACCTCTCGTGTAAAATTTGAAACAAGTCAGGGCAAAACTCTGACTTTTGTGGTCATATAAGTGCAAATCAGACGAAAGATATATAACATATGGGAGCTATATCTAAATATGAACCGATTTCAATCAAATTTACCAAGCATTGGTAGAATGCCAACTCTACTCTCTATCTCAAAATTTCACGAAAATCGATAGTAAACTTTGGCCTCTGTGGTCATATGAGTCTAAATCGGACGAAAGATATATATGGGAGCTATATCTAAATCTGAACCGATTTGGATAATATTTTGCAAGTTTTTCGAGACTCATAAAATATACGGATGTACGGAATTTGAAGAACATCGGTTGATAAATACGCCAATTATGACCAGATCGGGGATAAATATATATGGCAGCTATATCTAAATCTGAACCAAAATCAATAGCGATTGTCTTTGTCCCAAAAAACGACCCTATGCCAAATTTGAGGACGATCGGACTTAAACTGCGACCTGTACTTTGCGCACAAAAATACATGAACAGACAGACAGACGGACAGACAGACAGACGGACATCGCTAAATCGACTCAGAATTTAATTCTAAGACGATCGGTATACTAAACGATGAGTCTCAGACTTTTCCTTCTTGGCGTTACATACAAATGCACAAACTTATTATACCCTGTACCACAGTAGTGGTGAAGGGTATAAATATGGGAAACATTTAAATCTGAAGCAATTTTAAGGAAACTTCGCAAAAGTTTATTTATGACTTATCGCTCGATATATATGTATTAGAAGTTTAGGAAAATTTTACAACTTTTCGACTAGGCAGTGGCGATTTTACACGGAAAATGTTGGTATTTTGACCATTTTTGTCGAAATCAGAAAAACATATATATGGGAGCTATATCTAAATCTGAACCGATGTCAACCAAATTTGGCACGCATAGCTACAATGCTAATTCTACTCCCTGTGCAAAATTTCAACTAAATCGGAGCGCAAAAAATTTTTTGGTGCCGTATTTTTATGTCCAACAGTGCTCTTTATGTACTCTATTTCAAAAAAAAATCCTAGATTGATGGAATTTTATTTATTCAGCCACAATTGTTCGCCACTAATTGTTTACTGCACTGAAAAAAATAAACTTTTCAATGAAGTCATATTGTCCTTATAATTAAGTGATTTGACTTAAAAATGGGTATCTTAACATGAAAGAAAAAAATTATAGGCTAAGGTCAACTTGACTTTAATAATTCAGAAAAATTCTTTAAATTTAATGAAATTGTCTTTAAATTTGTTGTCTTTTTGCATCTTGACTACAAAGCAAAAAATCGTTCAAATATAGGACATGTTTTTCAAAACTTTATTTTAAAGAAGTTTTTTACTTCAAACATAGCATAATTCTACTGGAAGTCGAGTCCTAATTTGGAAAATAAAGTTGCCGTTAACTCGTTTTTAAAGGACTTTGATAGCATATGAAGAAAAAAAAGCTGAGAAAGCGAAAAATTAAAATTTGCTTCCTAGAAGCAAGTACACAAAACCTAAATTTAAAAGAGAATTGTGTCTTAAAAGTATCCTTACTTGTATTCTCCGCTTCTTTGGCTCGGAATCAATACCAAATTTTTTAAAGTAAAGACAAAATCTTTACAAAACCGAGTATGCTTTTTTTTCAGTGTGGGTTGACAAATTAAAGGCCGGAACACAAATGCGACGTTTCGACGTACGGCGTAAAAATTAGAAATAGATGTAATTGAACGTACGACGTAAATACGCCAATACGTTGTCGTCAATTTATTTTGTTTATTTTTTAAGAAAATATGATTCTTTTTGTTTTTTATTGTTTTATTATATATTTATTTCGTTGTTTCTATCGTTAGAAACTATTTTTATTTTAATTTTAACATCAATAAAATAATTAATTATTTAATAAAGATTTTTTTATTGTAAACTCTTTTTTAATTAAAATGTTCTCTTTTCTTAAAGCGAAAGTTCTCTTTTAAAAATTATCCATATGGAAACCCTATATGGGAGCTATATCTAAATCTGAACCGATTTCAACCAAATTTGGCACGCATAGCTACAATGCTAATTCTACTCCCTGTGCAAATTTTCAATTAAATCGGAGTAAAAGATTGGCCACTGTGGTCATATGAGTGTAAATCGGGCGAACGATATATATATGGGAGCTATATCTAAATCTGAACCGATTTCAATAAAATATAGCACACTGGACTACACTACTAATTGTACTCCCTGTGCAAAATTTCAACCGAATTGGGGTATAACTCTGGCTTCTGGGACCGTATTAGTCCATATCGGGCGAAAGATATATGGGAGCTATATCTAAATTTGGCACACTTGACTATAGTACTAATTGTTCTTCTTGTGCAAAATTTTAAGCAAATTAGGGTAAAACTCTGGCTTCTGGGGCCATATAAGTCCATATCGGGCGAAATATATATATATATATATATATATATATATATATATATATATATATATATATATATATATATATATATATATATATATATATATATATATATATATATATATATATATATATATATATATATATATATATATATATATATATATATATATATATATATATATATATATATATATATATATATATATATATATATATATATATATATATATATATATATATATATATATATATATATATATATATATATATATATATATATATATGTTTAATGTTGAACGACATTAAACCAAAAAAAATTCATTTTATTTTTTCATTTAATTTTTTTTATATTGTAAATTTTTCATTTCATCAATTTCTTTAAAATTTTTGTTGCCTAGTGTAAATTCTATTTTTCGTATATTTACAATCGTCAACAGTTCATCAAATCATCCATTTCATTTAATGCTTGACGTTTGTTTTCATTCCTTATTAGAATTACAAACAACAACAATAACAACACTCAACGTCATCTACAGCCAGTGTAGAGAGTGAGTGTTGCAATTGTTGTTGTTGCAAAAGATCATTTCTTCTTTGCTTTGCCCTTGACCAACATAAAGGGAAGCAAGAAGTTTTTAGTAGTCGTCAACTCGTTACACCGGTCGCGTCATTCAAATCAAACATTAAACAAACATAACGATCCATCGTGAAACAAATAGACATTTACATATAAAATAAAATAATTTGAAATTATACTAAAATAAAGTAAAATCTTTTGGTGAAATAAAACATACAAAATCAAACAAATTAATTTGTACATATATAGTGGAATTATAAATAAAGCTTATTAAACACAAAATTAAATAGACATAAAAGTGTTATAAATTTGATAAGGCAAAGAGTGGTAAAAATCGGACGGACATACATGACATTTTTAGAGGTCAAAGTCGACCTCAAATACACAGTGAAAAATTGGAAGGTCTATATCGACCTAAGAATTCACCCCCATCAAAACCCCATATAAATTTAGTGGGAATTTACGCCCCCACTAAACATTTGGTCAGCTTCGAACCGAATAGTGTGTTTTTTAATAATATATCGGTTTTATTAAAAACGTTCAATGATCTTTTCGACATTAAAAACAAACATCAAAAGTGAACAGTGACCTACGGATAAAAAAGTGATTAAACAAAACTAATACTTTTACCAATCAACATGTGAAAATTTTTGATATTTTTCGTTTCGCTAAAACAAAAAGTGACCTTAGTAGTACTAGTACAATTATGACTTTTAATATAATTTTGGAAAACATTAAAAACATTTTGTGCTAAAGGTATATTAATTCAAATTTTTTGGAAAAATTTGACTTAATAAATGAATAATTTTCGGATTCCATTTTTCGTGTGATGTGACATTGTATAAAAGTGAAAAACAATATCGCACAATCAAAAATAATCCAATATCATATTAATTAATCACGTGAAATTTCGCAAAAACCAATTGTGTTTTTCAAAAAGTGGACCTTTTTCAAAAAACAGTACTTCATAACGGTAACACATTTTCAAGGCCAACATTTTCAAAAATATATTCAGTGCAAAATTGTGGACATTTTTACAAAAACAACTTCACAACAACATGGTGCAAAAATATTGGGACATCAAGTCATCGTGCAACAACGATCAGTGACGTCATCAGCAACATCAAAATAATAGCAGAACACATAAAATCTTTACCACGCAAGTAGAAGAAACAAAGCAAGCAGTAAGTACTGAAAACATCAAGAGACATATCTGTGACGTGTATTCAAGTGACATTCTCTCCTTGCTACTCTCAAACTTGGCCCCCTTTATTTTTGGTGTATCTTCAATGAGAATTGCCAGATCTGACTTTTTTTAACTACTTGTGGGGACATCTTTTCGACCTCACAAAATTCCAGTTTCGAATTATTTTGAACATTTTACAAACAAAAATGGACGTCGTACAAAAATTTCATAATTTGTGCGATGATTTAATCGATCTTGTAGAAACCGACGACAGCAGTCAAATCGATTATCACATCGCGACCTTAGAATTTCTTCTAAATCATTCAGAAGACTTATGGTTTCAAATACAAGATGCATTCGACAAATGTCAAGACCTCATTCAGCGAAATGCAAATCCAATAAACCCAAAGCAACTCAGGGAAAAATTTTGGACGACTTTCAACAAATACAAAATATTTTCGAAAAATATTAAATCAATAATACAAACTTCAAGACCGTCCCAGACTTCTTACACTTTCAACTCAAAAGCTTCCTGCGCACCTCAAAACAGTTTCATTTCTTCAAAACCACGTCCAAATCAGATCTCATGCACTGAAAATCAACCCATAGGAGAATGTACACATCTAAAATCATTAGACCTCTTGGTTGACAACAAAATCCAATTAGTTCCTGGACCTCTTTATCGACCTAAAGAAACACAGGACATATTTTCTAATACAATTTTACAGTCCACACTTCAACGTGACTCATCCGAAAATAAAATACAGTTCACTCTACAAACCAAACAAAATATACAGTCCACAAATCATACCGTTCTACCACGACCTAAGATTTTGCCTACACAAACCTTCTCGAAGCAGAAAATCACGACTTACACTCCCAACAATGTTAAGTCTAATCGACATCGGGATCAACGAGACATCACATCGTCGACTTTATGCGATGATAGCCGACCTTCGTCCATACATCATCCGCAAATTAGCCTAGTTCCAGATTCTACTTATCAAAAACTAGAATCTAAACCGACCGACCGACGACCTACTCAAATTTTCATCACAGATTCCCCAGGACATGAACTCAGACCTCATTCAAACCGAGCAGAAGTTCATTCCTCAATCGTAAACCTAGTTCCAGCTAAAATTGCTACACCGACATGCAATTTTATTCATTCGTACAATGAACTCAGCCCTCCAAGCCGAGCAGAAGTTCATTCAACAACAAATCTAGTTCGAGACATTGTTGCAAAACCTTATTGCAATTCTATTAATTCGTTCAATGAACTCAGCCCTCCAAGTCGAGCAGAAGTTCATTCTACAACAAATCTAGTACAAGACATTACAAATCCTATTTGTAATATTATTCGTTCAACCAATGAACTCAGTCCTCTACATAGCAACTACCTATTACAATATAAAATTACAAACCTGACTTGTACTTTTATTCATTGCAACTATGAACTTAGACCTCCACCTAGTCGAGCAGAAGTTCACTCATTACCATTGAGCTTAATGCAAGCTGCAATTGCATCATCGACCTTTCTTTCTTCATCATACACATTTTCACCTTTAAACGAGTACTTCGACCTTTGCAACAGAATCGAAAACTTACCTTGTGGTTCCAGTCAGCCAATCGACCTATTCATTGGACTTGACTTTGCAGAACAGTTTCCAGACCTTAAAGCCTCGATGCGTCCATTTGCGCTTCCTTCGCCACAAAAAACAGTTCCAGACTTGATTGTGGGAGAACCGATGGAGCAATCGAACTTTTTGGTAGTTGGCACGTCGTCAGCGTCTCTTTTGACACAAAATACAGCCATGAACTTGATTGTGGGGAGATTGACAGCACGTCCAGCTAAAGTGATATCTAATGCGTATCAGTTAGATATCAACTTCGCCCATTTTTTGGGGGCGGAGGCGACCTCAAAACACCTTTTGAGGTCAAATCAACACAACAACCACTACGGAATTAAATTAATTACCCATCGCATCAAATTTTGAGTAAACTTTCTTCTTCAAAGTATTCTGACTTATTGTCATTCACCAAACTGGGAAGGATGTTCAACACCTTTGCTGACATTGACCTAAACAATTCATATCTGGATCTTCAATTAGCCAGAACAATCCCTCAAGCGGATATAAATGACTTCCTAAAGAACTACTTACCTCTCATCACCTTCAGAAGATGTATTTCAAGTCGCCCATCGACTTCAATTCAAAAATGTATGTATACCAGAATTTTAATAATCAACAAAAAATCTGCCTCCAGAGCCAAAATCAAAATTTTCAACTTTAAACCTCAAGACTTATCAATCTGCCTCGAAACAGCAATTTTGAACCAATTTTCGAAAATCGACCTAGCGAAACTTGGACGCAAATCCAAATCACCTGCATACAAATCCGCATTTTGTGCAAAAGGCAATCTATATGTGAGGTGGCTTGATCCTCCCTGGAATAACAAAAGACATTCATCCTTTCGTCAAGATCTCAATTTCCAAGAACAATTACATGCACATATGACCAGCATCACCTTTAAAAAAATGCCCGGTACATTAATTTTCTGATTCCCGACAATCAGTTCGACTTTTCGTATTTTTCACCGTCAGACCTCTCGAATTTGAATCCGGCATGTTTAATGTTGAACGACATTAAACCAAAAAAAATTCATTTTATTTTTTCATTTAATTTTTTTTATATTGTAAATTTTTCATTTCATCAATTTCTTTAAAATTTTTGTTGCCTAGTGTAAATTCTATTTTTCGTATATTTACAATCGTCAACAGTTCATCAAATCATCCATTTCATTTAATGCTTGACGTTTGTTTTCATTCCTTATTAGAATAACTGTTACAAACAACAACAATAACAACACTCAACGTCATCTACAGCCAGCGTAGAGAGTGAGTGTTGCAATTGTTGTTGTTGCAAAAGATCATTTCTTCTTTGCTTTGCCCTTGACCAACATAAAGGGAAGCAAGAAGTTTTTAGTAGTCGTCAACTCGTTACACCGGTCGCGTCATTCAAATCAAACATTAAACAAACATAACGATCCATCGTGAAACAAATAGACATTTACATATAAAATAAAATAATTTGAAATTATACTAAAATAAAGTAAAATCTTTTGGTGAAATAAAACATACAAAATCAAACAAATTAATTTGTACATATATAGTGGAATTATAAATAAAGCTTATTAAACACAAAATTAAATAGACATAAAAGTGTTATAAATTTGATAAGGCAAAGAGTGGTAAAAATCGGACGGACATACATGACATTTTTAGAGGTCAAAGTCGACCTCAAATACACAGTGAAAAATTGGAAGGTCTATATCGACCTAAGAATTCACCCCCATCAAAACCCCATATAAATTTAGTGGGAATTTACGCCCCCACTAAACATTTGGTCAGCTTCGAACCGAATAGTGTGTTTTTTAATAATATATCGGTTTTATTAAAAACGTTCAATGATCTTTTCGACATTAAAAACAAACATCAAAAGTGAACAGTGACCTACGGATAAAAAAGTGATTAAACAAAACTAATACTTTTACCAATCAACATGTGAAAATTTTTGATATTTTTCGTTTCGCTAAAACAAAAAGTGACCTTAGTAGTACTAGTACAATTATGACTTTTAATATAATTTTGGAAAACATTAAAAACATTTTGTGCTAAAGGTATATTAATTCAAATTTTTTGGAAAAATTTGACTTAATAAATGAATAATTTTCGGATTCCATTTTTCGTGTGATGTGACATTGTATAAAAGTGAAAAACAATATCGCACAATCAAAAATAATCCAATATCATATTAATTAATCACGTGAAATTTCGCAAAAACCAATTGTGTTTTTCAAAAAGTGGACCTTTTTCAAAAAACAGTACTTCATAACGGTAACACATTTTCAAGGCCAACATTTTCAAAAATATATTCAGTGCAAAATTGTGGACATTTTTACAAAAACAACTTCACAACAACATGGTGCAAAAATATTGGGACATCAAGTCATCGTGCAACAACGATCAGTGACGTCATCAGCAACATCAAAATAATAGCAGAACACATAAAATCTTTACCACGCAAGTAGAAGAAACAAAGCAAGCAGTAAGTACTGAAAACATCAAGAGACATATCTGTGACGTGTATTCAAGTGACATTCTCTCCTTGCTACTCTCAAACTTGGCCCCCTTTATTTTTGGTGTATCTTCAATGAGAATTGCCAGATCTGACTTTTTTTAACTACTTGTGGGGACATCTTTTCGACCTCACAAAATTCCAGTTTCGAATTATTTTGAACATTTTACAAACAAAAATGGACGTCGTACAAAAATTTCATAATTTGTGCGATGATTTAATCGATCTTGTAGAAACCGACGACAGCAGTCAAATCGATTATCACATCGCGACCTTAGAATTTCTTCTAAATCATTCAGAAGACTTATGGTTTCAAATACAAGATGCATTCGACAAATGTCAAGACCTCATTCAGCGAAATGCAAATCCAATAAACCCAAAGCAACTCAGGGAAAAATTTTGGACGACTTTCAACAAATACAAAATATTTTCGAAAAATATTAAATCAATAATACAAACTTCAAGACCGTCCCAGACTTCTTACACTTTCAACTCAAAAGCTTCCTGCGCACCTCAAAACAGTTTCATTTCTTCAAAACCACGTCCAAATCAGATCTCATGCACTGAAAATCAACCCATAGGAGAATGTACACATCTAAAATCATTAGACCTCTTGGTTGACAACAAAATCCAATTAGTTCCTGGACCTCTTTATCGACCTAAAGAAACACAGGACATATTTTCTAATACAATTTTACAGTCCACACTTCAACGTGACTCATCCGAAAATAAAATACAGTTCACTCTACAAACCAAACAAAATATACAGTCCACAAATCATACCGTTCTACCACGACCTAAGATTTTGCCTACACAAACCTTCTCGAAGCAGAAAATCACGACTTACACTCCCAACAATGTTAAGTCTAATCGACATCGGGATCAACGAGACATCACATCGTCGACTTTATGCGATGATAGCCGACCTTCGTCCATACATCATCCGCAAATTAGCCTAGTTCCAGATTCTACTTATCAAAAACTAGAATCTAAACCGACCGACCGACGACCTACTCAAATTTTCATCACAGATTCCCCAGGACATGAACTCAGACCTCATTCAAACCGAGCAGAAGTTCATTCCTCAATCGTAAACCTAGTTCCAGCTAAAATTGCTACACCGACATGCAATTTTATTCATTCGTACAATGAACTCAGCCCTCCAAGCCGAGCAGAAGTTCATTCAACAACAAATCTAGTTCGAGACATTGTTGCAAAACCTTATTGCAATTCTATTAATTCGTTCAATGAACTCAGCCCTCCAAGTCGAGCAGAAGTTCATTCTACAACAAATCTAGTACAAGACATTACAAATCCTATTTGTAATATTATTCGTTCAACCAATGAACTCAGTCCTCTACATAGCAACTACCTATTACAATATAAAATTACAAACCTGACTTGTACTTTTATTCATTGCAACTATGAACTTAGACCTCCACCTAGTCGAGCAGAAGTTCACTCATTACCATTGAGCTTAATGCAAGCTGCAATTGCATCATCGACCTTTCTTTCTTCATCATACACATTTTCACCTTTAAACGAGTACTTCGACCTTTGCAACAGAATCGAAAACTTACCTTGTGGTTCCAGTCAGCCAATCGACCTATTCATTGGACTTGACTTTGCAGAACAGTTTCCAGACCTTAAAGCCTCGATGCGTCCATTTGCGCTTCCTTCGCCACAAAAAACAGTTCCAGACTTGATTGTGGGAGAACCGATGGAGCAATCGAACTTTTTGGTAGTTGGCACGTCGTCAGCGTCTCTTTTGACACAAAATACAGCCATGAACTTGATTGTGGGGAGATTGACAGCACGTCCAGCTAAAGTGATATCTAATGCGTATCAGTTAGATATCAACTTCGCCCATTTTTTGGGGGCGGAGGCGACCTCAAAACACCTTTTGAGGTCAAATCAACACAACAACCACTACGGAATTAAATTAATTACCCATCGCATCAAATTTTGAGTAAACTTTCTTCTTCAAAGTATTCTGACTTATTGTCATTCACCAAACTGGGAAGGATGTTCAACACCTTTGCTGACATTGACCTAAACAATTCATATCTGGATCTTCAATTAGCCAGAACAATCCCTCAAGCGGATATAAATGACTTCCTAAAGAACTACTTACCTCTCATCACCTTCAGAAGATGTATTTCAAGTCGCCCATCGACTTCAATTCAAAAATGTATGTATACCAGAATTTTAATAATCAACAAAAAATCTGCCTCCAGAGCCAAAATCAAAATTTTCAACTTTAAACCTCAAGACTTATCAATCTGCCTCGAAACAGCAATTTTGAACCAATTTTCGAAAATCGACCTAGCGAAACTTGGACGCAAATCCAAATCACCTGCATACAAATCCGCATTTTGTGCAAAAGGCAATCTATATGTGAGGTGGCTTGATCCTCCCTGGAATAACAAAAGACATTCATCCTTTCGTCAAGATCTCAATTTCCAAGAACAATTACATGCACATATGACCAGCATCACCTTTAAAAAAATGCCCGGTACATTAATTTTCTGATTCCCGACAATCAGTTCGACTTTTCGTATTTTTCACCGTCAGACCTCTCGAATTTGAATCCGGCATGTTTAATGTTGAACGACATTAAACCAAAAAAAATTCATTTTATTTTTTCATTTAATTTTTTTTATATTGTAAATTTTTCATTTCATCAATTTCTTTAAAATTTTTGTTGCCTAGTGTAAATTCTATTTTTCGTATATTTACAATCGTCAACAGTTCATCAAATCATCCATTTCATTTAATGCTTGACGTTTGTTTTCATTCCTTATTAGAATAACTGTTACAAACAACAACAATAACAACACTCAACGTCATCTACAGCCAGCGTAGAGAGTGAGTGTTGCAATTGTTGTTGTTGCAAAAGATCATTTCTTCTTTGCTTTGCCCTTGACCAACATAAAGGGAAGCAAGAAGTTTTTAGTAGTCGTCAACTCGTTACACCGGTCGCGTCATTCAAATCAAACATTAAACAAACATAACGATCCATCGTGAAACAAATAGACATTTACATATAAAATAAAATAATTTGAAATTATACTAAAATAAAGTAAAATCTTTTGGTGAAATAAAACATACAAAATCAAACAAATTAATTTGTACATATATAGTGGAATTATAAATAAAGCTTATTAAACACAAAATTAAATAGACATAAAAGTGTTATAAATTTGATAAGGCAAAGAGTGGTAAAAATCGGACGGACATACATGACATTTTTAGAGGTCAAAGTCGACCTCAAATACACAGTGAAAAATTGGAAGGTCTATATCGACCTAAGAATTCACCCCCATCAAAACCCCATATAAATTTAGTGGGAATTTACGCCCCCACTAAACATTTGGTCAGCTTCGAACCGAATAGTGTGTTTTTTAATAATATATCGGTTTTATTAAAAACGTTCAATGATCTTTTCGACATTAAAAACAAACATCAAAAGTGAACAGTGACCTACGGATAAAAAAGTGATTAAACAAAACTAATACTTTTACCAATCAACATGTGAAAATTTTTGATATTTTTCGTTTCGCTAAAACAAAAAGTGACCTTAGTAGTACTAGTACAATTATGACTTTTAATATAATTTTGGAAAACATTAAAAACATTTTGTGCTAAAGGTATATTAATTCAAATTTTTTGGAAAAATTTGACTTAATAAATGAATAATTTTCGGATTCCATTTTTCGTGTGATGTGACATTGTATAAAAGTGAAAAACAATATCGCACAATCAAAAATAATCCAATATCATATTAATTAATCACGTGAAATTTCGCAAAAACCAATTGTGTTTTTCAAAAAGTGGACCTTTTTCAAAAAACAGTACTTCATAACGGTAACACATTTTCAAGGCCAACATTTTCAAAAATATATTCAGTGCAAAATTGTGGACATTTTTACAAAAACAACTTCACAACAACATGGTGCAAAAATATTGGGACATCAAGTCATCGTGCAACAACGATCAGTGACGTCATCAGCAACATCAAAATAATAGCAGAACACATAAAATCTTTACCACGCAAGTAGAAGAAACAAAGCAAGCAGTAAGTACTGAAAACATCAAGAGACATATCTGTGACGTGTATTCAAGTGACATTCTCTCCTTGCTACTCTCAAACTTGGCCCCCTTTATTTTTGGTGTATCTTCAATGAGAATTGCCAGATCTGACTTTTTTTAACTACTTGTGGGGACATCTTTTCGACCTCACAAAATTCCAGTTTCGAATTATTTTGAACATTTTACAAACAAAAATGGACGTCGTACAAAAATTTCATAATTTGTGCGATGATTTAATCGATCTTGTAGAAACCGACGACAGCAGTCAAATCGATTATCACATCGCGACCTTAGAATTTCTTCTAAATCATTCAGAAGACTTATGGTTTCAAATACAAGATGCATTCGACAAATGTCAAGACCTCATTCAGCGAAATGCAAATCCAATAAACCCAAAGCAACTCAGGGAAAAATTTTGGACGACTTTCAACAAATACAAAATATTTTCGAAAAATATTAAATCAATAATACAAACTTCAAGACCGTCCCAGACTTCTTACACTTTCAACTCAAAAGCTTCCTGCGCACCTCAAAACAGTTTCATTTCTTCAAAACCACGTCCAAATCAGATCTCATGCACTGAAAATCAACCCATAGGAGAATGTACACATCTAAAATCATTAGACCTCTTGGTTGACAACAAAATCCAATTAGTTCCTGGACCTCTTTATCGACCTAAAGAAACACAGGACATATTTTCTAATACAATTTTACAGTCCACACTTCAACGTGACTCATCCGAAAATAAAATACAGTTCACTCTACAAACCAAACAAAATATACAGTCCACAAATCATACCGTTCTACCACGACCTAAGATTTTGCCTACACAAACCTTCTCGAAGCAGAAAATCACGACTTACACTCCCAACAATGTTAAGTCTAATCGACATCGGGATCAACGAGACATCACATCGTCGACTTTATGCGATGATAGCCGACCTTCGTCCATACATCATCCGCAAATTAGCCTAGTTCCAGATTCTACTTATCAAAAACTAGAATCTAAACCGACCGACCGACGACCTACTCAAATTTTCATCACAGATTCCCCAGGACATGAACTCAGACCTCATTCAAACCGAGCAGAAGTTCATTCCTCAATCGTAAACCTAGTTCCAGCTAAAATTGCTACACCGACATGCAATTTTATTCATTCGTACAATGAACTCAGCCCTCCAAGCCGAGCAGAAGTTCATTCAACAACAAATCTAGTTCGAGACATTGTTGCAAAACCTTATTGCAATTCTATTAATTCGTTCAATGAACTCAGCCCTCCAAGTCGAGCAGAAGTTCATTCTACAACAAATCTAGTACAAGACATTACAAATCCTATTTGTAATATTATTCGTTCAACCAATGAACTCAGTCCTCTACATAGCAACTACCTATTACAATATAAAATTACAAACCTGACTTGTACTTTTATTCATTGCAACTATGAACTTAGACCTCCACCTAGTCGAGCAGAAGTTCACTCATTACCATTGAGCTTAATGCAAGCTGCAATTGCATCATCGACCTTTCTTTCTTCATCATACACATTTTCACCTTTAAACGAGTACTTCGACCTTTGCAACAGAATCGAAAACTTACCTTGTGGTTCCAGTCAGCCAATCGACCTATTCATTGGACTTGACTTTGCAGAACAGTTTCCAGACCTTAAAGCCTCGATGCGTCCATTTGCGCTTCCTTCGCCACAAAAAACAGTTCCAGACTTGATTGTGGGAGAACCGATGGAGCAATCGAACTTTTTGGTAGTTGGCACGTCGTCAGCGTCTCTTTTGACACAAAATACAGCCATGAACTTGATTGTGGGGAGATTGACAGCACGTCCAGCTAAAGTGATATCTAATGCGTATCAGTTAGATATCAACTTCGCCCATTTTTTGGGGGCGGAGGCGACCTCAAAACACCTTTTGAGGTCAAATCAACACAACAACCACTACGGAATTAAATTAATTACCCATCGCATCAAATTTTGAGTAAACTTTCTTCTTCAAAGTATTCTGACTTATTCTCATTCACCAAACTGGGAAGGATGTTCAACACCTTTGCTGACATTGACCTAAACAATTCATATCTGGATCTTCAATTAGCCAGAACAATCCCTCAAGCGGATATAAATGACTTCCTAAAGAACTACTTACCTCTCATCACCTTCAGAAGATGTATTTCAAGTCGCCCATCGACTTCAATTCAAAAATGTATGTATACCAGAATTTTAATAATCAACAAAAAATCTGCCTCCAGAGCCAAAATCAAAATTTTCAACTTTAAACCTCAAGACTTATCAATCTGCCTCGAAACAGCAATTTTGAACCAATTTTCGAAAATCGACCTAGCGAAACTTGGACGCAAATCCAAATCACCTGCATACAAATCCGCATTTTGTGCAAAAGGCAATCTATATGTGAGGTGGCTTGATCCTCCCTGGAATAACAAAAGACATTCATCCTTTCGTCAAGATCTCAATTTCCAAGAACAATTACATGCACATATGACCAGCATCACCTTTAAAAAAATGCCCGGTACATTAATTTTCTGATTCCCGACAATCAGTTCGACTTTTCGTATTTTTCACCGTCAGACCTCTCGAATTTGAATCCGGCATGTTTAATGTTGAACGACATTAAACCAAAAAAAAATCATTTTATTTTTTCATTTAATTTTTTTTATATTGTAAATTTTTCATTTCATCAATTTCTTTAAAATTTTTGTTGCCTAGTGTAAATTCTATTTTTCGTATATTTACAATCGTCAACAGTTCATCAAATCATCCATTTCATTTAATGCTTGACGTTTGTTTTCATTCCTTATTAGAATAACTGTTACAAACAACAACAATAACAACACTCAACGTCATCTACAGCCAGCGTAGAGAGTGAGTGTTGCAATTGTTGTTGTTGCAAAAGATCATTTCTTCTTTGCTTTGCCCTTGACCAACATAAAGGGAAGCAAGAAGTTTTTAGTAGTCGTCAACTCGTTACACCGGTCGCGTCATTCAAATCAAACATTAAACAAACATAACGATCCATCGTGAAACAAATAGACATTTACATATAAAATAAAATAATTTGAAATTATACTAAAATAAAGTAAAATCTTTTGGTGAAATAAAACATACAAAATCAAACAAATTAATTTGTACATATATAGTGGAATTATAAATAAAGCTTATTAAACACAAAATTAAATAGACATAAAAGTGTTATAAATTTGATAAGGCAAAGAGTGGTAAAAATCGGACGGACATACATGACATTTTTAGAGGTCAAAGTCGACCTCAAATACACAGTGAAAAATTGGAAGGTCTATATCGACCTAAGAATTCACCCCCATCAAAACCCCATATAAATTTAGTGGGAATTTACGCCCCCACTAAACAATATATATATATATATATATATATATATATATATATATATATATATATATATATATATATATATATATATATATATATATATATATATATATATATATATATATATATATATATATATATATATATATATATATATATATATATATATATATATATATATATATATATATATATATATATATATATATATATATATATATATATATATATATATATATATATATATATATATATATATATATATATATATATATATATATATATATATATATATATATATATATATATGGGAGCTATATCTAAATCTGAACCGATTTCTTCCAAAATCAATAGGGTTCTATTCTGAGCCAAAACACATACTTGTACCAAATTTGAAGTCGATTGGGCTAAAACTGCGACCTAGACTTTCATTACAAAAATGTGTTCACGGACAGACGGACAGACGGACATGGCTATATCGACTCAGGAGCCCACCCTGAATATTTTTGCCAAAGACACCATGTATCTATCTCGTCTCCTTCTGGGTGTTGCAAACATATGCACTAACTTATAATACCCTGTTCCACAGTGTGGCGCAGGGTATAAAAATTAACTAAAAGTAAATTTGAAAATCGTTGGCGCCAAATCATGACCAATTTACAGTAGTTAAATCGTAATTATTTTTGGGAATCGTACGAAATATTATTTTAATTTTTCGGTTAAGCGAATTTCCATTTCTTCACTACCCTGTTTCGGTTTGTGTAATTGAATTCGATTAACCGGTTTTGGGCTAGGATGTCCCAAACTGCATGAAATTAGAAGTAAAGTTTTCCCGATTTTACTTCTTGTGCTCCCTCGTGTAAAAATTTATCGAATTTACATTTCAAATCATATCAAGAATGTTGTTTCATCGGATTCTCTAGCACGCTTAGACGAAATGTTTAAGATTACTCTAAAACTCAAAGAAACTCGGTTTATACAAATTCTTAATCGCATGTAGTCTCCATGTAGGAAATTTCAATTTATCTTTCCATTTGCGATTTACTTGGGAGAGTATTTGTCATCATATCCACCTGAAGTTCTATATATTTCCAAGAACCCGCAAAGTCGAAAGGTTTTCAAGGGTCCAGCTTTCAAGAGTCTATGTTTCTGATATTACAAAACCTAACATATCGGGTTAAATGCGGGTTATATTAAAAACTAGGCCTATATATAGAAAACGAAAGATCGCTTGCCATCAGTTGCAGTCCACATTCTGTTTAGTGGCACAAACAATAAACAAAATTTTGGACTAAGTCAAAAAAGGATGAATAATCAGAACGACGGTGGAAATCACACACAGGGCAGGAAAAAATAACCAAATTTTTTTCATTAGGATTTTAAGTGAGTTTCTAGAATTTAATTGATTCAACTAATTTTGTATTTAAATCAAACGAAAATCAGTCAATACCATTAGTGTTGTCAATTAATTGTTTCATTGAATCGTTTCGGTGTTTGAAGAAGGTATCTAGATTTTAGGATTTATGTCTTGGTCGGCGTGTTATACGGATAATTAATCCATGGAGGATTACCTATAAGTCTGTTCTGCATAAAGGGTGATACGGTCAAAATTTGGTCAATATAAACTTGACGTATTTCTTTCAACTTAAAAAACCTGAACACCCCTCATTTTGAAGGTGTGTGTGTGTAGAATGTTGCTCCTATTTTGATTTTGGAATTCACTCGTCAGTTGTCAAAATTCCGTCCAAGCAAGAAGAGCAGCGTATCAAAATTTTGCTCGCGCATCGCGAAAATCCGAGCTACTCGCACGCAAAGCTGGCAAAATCGCTAAAAGTTGCCAAATCAACCGTTACAAATGTAATTAAAGTGTTTGGGGAACGTTTGTCGACAGCCAGGAAGTCTGGATCGGGGGAAATCGAAAACCGGAAGCCGCTGAGACGACAAAGAGAGTTGCCGGTAGTTTCAAGCGAAACCCTAACCTCTCTCTCCGAGATGCCGCAAATAAGCTGGGTGTATCGTCTACAACCGTGCATCGAGCCAAAAAACGAGCCGGACTATCGACTTACAAGAAGGTAGTGATTCCAAATCGCGATGATAAACAAAATACGACGGCCAAAGCGCGATCCCGGAGGCTGTACACGACGATGCTGACGAAGTTTGACTGCGTGGTAATGGACGACGAAACCTACGTCAAAGCCGACTACAAGCAGCTTCCGGGACAGGAGTTTTATACGGCAAAAGGAAGGGGAAAGGTAGCAGATATTTTCAAGCACATAAAACTGTCAAAGTTCGCAAAGAAATATCTGGTTTGGCAAGCCATCTGTACCTGTGGCTTGAAAAGCAGCATTTTCATAGCTTCCGGGACTTTCAACCAAGAAATTTACGTGAAAGCGTGTTTGAATAAACGTCTGCTGCCTTTCCTGAAGAAACACGGTTGTTCCGTACTGTTTTGGCCGGATTTGGCATCTTGCCATTACGGTAAAAAGGCCATGGAGTGGTACGCCGCCAACAACGTGCAGGTGGTTCCCAAGGACAAGAACCCTCCCAACACGCCAGAGCTCCGCCCAATTGAGAAATACTGGGCTATTGTCAAGCGGAACCTAAAGAAGACCAAAAAACTGCTAAGGACGAGCAGCAGTTCAAGGAAAATTGGCTTTCTGCGGCGAAGAAGGTGGACAAGGTGGCTGTACAAAATCTGATGGCAGGTGTCAAGCGTGAGGCCCGGCAATTCGGATTTGGAAAAGCGAAAGCCTGACTGAATATTTTTCCTGAATTTTATACTAATTGAACTTGAAAAAGAAATTTAATTTCATTTTTTAATTTACACGATTTACACGCGTTTTCCCTTGACCAAATTTTGACCGTATCACCCTTTAAATGAGATATAGAAGGAGGGAAAGGATTCAGAATCTTACCAAGCTTAGAAATAAAGACATCTTCATGGACACGGAGTTCCTAGTATAAAAGAACTTAATCTATTAAAAGGACGAGATAAATGGCACAACAAGCCGATTAATATCTTTTGTGCACTTCCCCACAAATTCATATTAACCTAACCCAGCCCGACTTCGACCTTAACCTGTTTGTTGAAACTAAACAAATTTCTACCAAGTTTTAGAACAAAAGCCACCGTGATATTTGCCCAGTTTCGACCAAATATCAAACAGTTTTTCAGTTTTAGCATTTCTCTTATTGGTTTTGCGAACAGAGTGACATGCTATTCCGATTTGGCAACAACAAGGAGGGACTTATAAAGGGTGATTCTTTTGAGGTTAGGATTTTCATGCATTAGTATTTGACAGATCACGTGGGATTTCAGACATGGTGTCAAAGAGAAAGATGCTCAGTATGCTTTGACATTTCATCATGAATAGACTTACTAACGAGCCACAACGTCGAATTTTCAGTGAATGGGCCCTAGAAAAGTTGGCAGAAAATCCGCTTTTTTATCGACAAATTTTGTTCAGCGATGAGGCTCATTTCTGGTTGAATGGCTACGTAAATAAGCAAAATTGCCGCATTTGGAGTGAAGAGCAACCAGAAGCCGTTCAAGAACTGCCCATGCATCCCGAAAAATGCACTGTTTGGTGTGGTTTGTACGCTGGTGGAATCATTGGACCGTATTTTTTCAAAGATGCTGTTGGACGCAACGTTACGGTGAATGGCGATCGCTATCGTTCGATGCTAACAAACTTTTTGTTGCCAAAAATGGAAGAACTGAACTTGGTTGACATGTGGTTTCAACAAGATGGCGCTACATGCCACACAGCTCGCGATTCTATGGCCATTTTGAGGGAAAACTTCGGAGAACAATTCATCTCAAGAAATGGACCGGTAAGTTGGCCACCAAGATCATGCGATTTGACGCCTTTAGACTATTTTTTGTGGGGCTACGTCAAGTCTAAAGTCTACAGAAATAAGCCAGCAACTATTCCAGCTTTGGAAGACAACATTTCCGAAGAAATTCGGGCTATTCCGGCCGAAATGCTCGAAAAAGTTGCCCAAAATTGGACTTTCCGAATGGACCACCTAAGACGCAGCAGCGGTCAACATTTAAATGAAATTATCTTCAAAAAGTAAATGTCATGGACCAATATAACGTTTCAAATAAAGAACCGATGAGATTTTGCAAATTTTATGCGTTTTTTTAAAAAAAAAAGTTATCAAGCTCTTAACAAATCACCCTTTAATAGCCTTTAACATAGAATCGGGTAGCACTCATTGATTAGAGAGATAATTACCATCTGCAATGGCATAACCAACGATTTGTTCTAAGCGTGTCTGTAATAACTGACTAACTCTGAATGATTTTAATAATAACAATTTATTTTTCTTCATTCAAACATTTATTTCATTTTGTATATCAAAGCATATTAAGCCTTCCAGTTGGGCCAGGTCTTGATTTCATTCCACAAGTTGGTACCAGGGCACTCAGTGGCACTGACTTGACGATGTCCGTACATAGTATAGCCAGAAACGATTTGACCACGAGATACGGCAGCAGCCAACAATTCCTTAGCGGCAGTAATTTGAGCTGCGTTAGGCTTATCGTTGTTGTAGTTACCCATGAAAGAGATGCCGATGGACAAGGAGTTGTAGTTGGAGGCATGGACACCTACAACATTCCAACCACGACCTTCATAAACAAGGCCATCACCACCGATCAAGAAATTGTAGCCGATATCATCCCATCCTTGGGTGTTTTGGTGATAATTTTGGATGTTCTTCATTTGGGTAATACAAGCGGCCTTGGTGCTGCAATAGGCACCGGCGGTGTGATGGATGATGACATAGGATTTTCCATTAGCCAATGTGGCCTTAGTACCTCTATAGGCAGCTGCTCCCCATTCCGATCTAGAGACGATGGTGAGACCGAAAGCAACATCGGCACAGAATAGAACGGCCAAAAGGCCAAGGAATAACTTGAAAGCCATGATTGGAAATTTAGAACTGATGTTTATTGTGTCATTCCTCTGGGTTTATATACTTAAAATCGTTATCGTCACTCAATGGGAATTATCAACATGTTTTGTTTGTAGCCAATGAGATATGCTGAACACTACCGTGATAATATTGATATATAAATCATCATGATATATCGTGGGATAGTTAGAGGCATATTTTTTACCCTCCATATTAGCTTTGTCATTCCGTTTATAACACATCGAAATATAGGTCTCAGACCCCATAAAATAAGTATACTCTGGGTAGTGGTAAAATTCAGAGTCGATCTAGAGATGTCCGTCCGTCCGTCTGTTGTCTTGCGGAGCTTCCTCGAGGTCAATTTCATCCGATCCGGTTTAAATTGGATGCGTCGTGTTAATATATGGCCTTTAATAACTATAAATACAAAAATTTGTCCAAATCGATATATAATTATACATAGGCCCCATATAAACCGGCGCTTCCTGCAGGTGCACTTTTCATCCGATCCGGTTGAAAATTAGCCCTCTAATAACCGTTCGAAAATTAATTCATATCGGTTCATAATTATTTATAATCTTAACTATAGAAACCGACCAAGAATTTAATTGTTTTACGTAGGTAATTAATCTGCCTCCATGAAGATGACAGTCTTTAGTAGAGCTTTCTACGCAATCCATGGTGGAGAGTACACTAGATTCGGCCTGGCCGAACTTACGGCCGTATATACTTGTTAAGATATAAATTTTCGCCTCTGTGTTTTTAACTTCAGTCGTCAGTACAGTAAATTTAAGATAGAGCTAAAAATAGTGGTCAAAATATTTTGACAAAATCAGTTTTTATGGAAAAACTCTACCGTATTAATTGCTGTAGTAGAAAAACAAGTATATACGACTGGGTCGTATCTTAAGTAACCACCACCGTGAATCAAATAAAATTGTTACCTTTGATAATGTATAGAAGTTCAGGTGGTTATGATGAAACATACTCTCAGTTCAAATGGTACGATTCCCCTAAAAAAAGTAAAAGTAAATTTTAATTTGTTTTGTTTTATACCCTCCATCATAGGATGGGGGTATATTAACTTTGTCATTCCGTTTGTAACACATCGAAATATTGCTCTAAGACCCCATAAAGTATATATATTCTGGGTCGTGGTGAAATTCTGAGTCGATCTAAGCATGTCCGTCCGTCCGTCTGTTGAAATCGCGCTAACTTCCGAACGAAACAAGCTATCGACTTGAAACTTGGCACAAGTCGTTGTTATCGATGTAGATGGGCTATATCGGTCCACTTTTACGTATAGCCCCCATATAAAGGGACCCTCAGATTTGGCTTGTGGAGCCTCTAACAGAAGCATATTTCATCCGATCCGGCTGAAATTTGGTACATGGTGTTGGTATATGGTCTCTAACAACCACGCAAAAATTGGTCCACATCGGTCCATAATTATATATAGCCCCCATATAAACCGATCCCCAGATTTGGCTTGCGGAGCCTAAAAGAGAAGCAAATTTCATCCGATCCGGCTGAAATTTGGTACATGGTGTTAGTATATGGTCTCTAGCAACCATGCAAAAATTGGTCCACATCGGTCCATAATTATATATAGCCCCCATATAAGCCGATCCCCAGATTTGGCTTGTGGAGCCTCTAAGAGAAGCATATTTCATCCGATCCGGCTGAAATTTGGTACATGGTGTTGGTATATGGTCTCTAACAATCATGCAAAAATTTGTCCACATCGGTCCATAATTATATATAGCCCCCATATAAACCGATCCCCAGATTTGGCTTGCGGAGCCTCCAAGAGAAGCAAATTTCATCCGATCCGGCTGAAATTCGGTACATGATGTTGGTATATGGCCTCTAAAAACCGTGCAAAAATTGGTCCACATCGGTCCATAATTATATATAGCGCCCATATAAACCGATCCCCAGATTTGGGTTCCGGAGCCTCAAAGAGAAGCACATTTCATCGGATCCGCCTGAAATTTGGTACACGATATTGGTATATGGTCTCTAACAACCATGCAAAAATTGGTCCACATCGGTTCATAATTATATATAGCCCCCATATAAACCGATCCCCAGATTTGGTTTGCGAAGTCTCCAAGAGAAGCAAATTTCATCCAATCCGGTTGTAATTTGGAACATGGTGTTAGTATGTGATCTTTAACAAGCGTGCCAGAAATTGTCCATATCGGTCCATAATTATATATAGCCCCCATATAAAACGTTCTCCAGATTTGACCTCCGGAGCCTCTTGGAGGAGCAAAATTCATCCGATCCGGTTCAAATTAGGAACGTGGTGGTAGTATATGGTCGCTACACGCTCACAAAAAATCGCTTCTGTAACATATACTCCCAAACATATTTTGCTTCAAGCATATACATTTTTGGGTATTGCCCAAACATTTATATGTTTGATCTCTTCCAATATATAATATGTTTGAAAGCATATTGGTCTAAACAATATATGTTTGGGTAGTCTAAGTTCCAAACATTTTGTATTTTTGCATCCAAATTCAATAATGTTGTCTTCCAAAAAACAATATGTTATTATGTGAACATATAATATGTTTGGAAGCATTTTGCACCCAAAAATATTATATGCTTAAAAAAATCTCCCAAACAATATTGTGCTCAAAATTTTATTTATTTATTTATATATTTACAATCATAATGAATTATGAAAATAAACAGGTAATATAGGTGCTAACAACATAGGTTTTCGACCTGAATGCTCAAAATTTTGTTTCTGCCCAATTGTATATTCCCCCACATCTTTCTCACTTCCACGAGATTTTTTAGTTCTTAGCACCTTTTTCTGTAATACAAACATTGTAGAAGAAATTATTCAATTGTATGATTTTTTTATTTTAATTTTACCTTTTGCCGGACGGGGATTCGAACAGCGCACCACACAGTTTGTAAGGATCAAAGAAGTACACGGTTGAAAAAGACTGTTTTTCATATGTTTGGCTATAAACATTATATGTTTGGAACACAAATTTTTAAACACAATATTTTTCAGTGCAAGCATATAATGTTCATAAACTAGCATAACATGTTTGGGACATATATGTTAATATGTTAGAACATATTATGTTTGGGACATAAAATGTTTGTAAATATAATATGCTTGGATGCAAACATATATTAATTTAGAAATAGCCTATAAACATATATGTGTTTGGTAGCTTGGAGCGCTATTTAACAGGGAGCGATATTGAATTAAGTTGGTGGTTGTTGCTTGTTATTACAAAATTAACATTTTATTTTTCCTTGGGCAATTGATCAGCTACTTCTTTGATCCTTACAAACTGTGTGGTCCGCTGTTCGAATCCCCGTCTGGCAAAAGGTAAAATTAAAATAAAAAAAATCATAAAATTGAATAATTTCTTCTACAATGTTTGTATTACAGAAAAAGGTGCTAAGAACTAAAAAATCTCGTGGAAGTGAGAAAGATGTCGGGGAATATACAATTGGGCAGAAACAAAATTTTGAGCATTCAGGTCGAAAACCCTTGTTGTTAGCACCTATATTACCTGTTTATTTTCATAATTCATTATGATTGTAAATATATAAATAAATAAATAAAATTTTGAGCACAATATTGTTTGGGAGAATTTTTTTAAGCATATAATATTTTTGGGTGCAAAATGCTTCCAAACATATTATATGGTCACATAATAACATATTGTTTTTTGGAAGACAACATTATTGAATTTGGATGCAAAAATACAAAATGTTTGGAACTTAGACTACCCAAACATATATTGTTTAGACCAATATGCTTTCAAACATATTATATATTGGTAGAGATCAAACATATAAATGTTTGGGCAATACCCAAAAATGTATATGCTTGAAGCAAAATATGTTTGGGAGTATATGTTACAGAAGCGATTTTTTGTGAGGGTGTATAGACTGCAAGATGTTTTTATTTTAGCTACACTGGAATTTCTTTTAATTCAATTTAATTTAAATTTTTAAATTGTACCAACGAGAATAAAACAGTGTACTTTTTGTACACTGTTTTATTGTACCAAATTTCAAAAATAACGGATTGGAATATAGTAACGGAAAAAATTATCTACTTGTAAAATAACGATTTCGTATGAAAACAAACACGTAACAATATTGGGGATTTGAACACGAAAGATTCTTGAACTATCAAAATACTTGAAATATTGGCGTAAAAATTGGCAACAATGCATTCAATATTGAAAATAATCGTCTTATTGTTTGAGTGAATACAATTTTTGACTCAGAAGTTGTCCTTGATTTGGCAGAAGTTACAAAGTTTCGACATGATCACAGTACAAAGACAAAATTTTAATGGATTTTGAAAACGAACTGAACATTTCAAATTGTACCAAATTTCAAATTGTACAATTGTACTTTTGGGTAGTGGGATGGACCAAATTTAGTACAATTGTACCAAGTTTTTGTACCTGTTTCAAATCATATAAAAGGCATTATATTTTAAAACTCAAACAAAAATGGTTCTTATAAGTTCGGAATCTTATGTAGTCTGTGCAACCAAAAAATGAACCCACCATGAAAAAATTGTAGTTTAGTCAATGCATGGTTTTAAGCTGAAATCAAAAACCACAACAATGATTAAAGAACAAAACCAACAATAACAAAACAAAAAGAATGAAAGAAGAGGAAACACGCTCAAAGTAAACCCAGCCAACTGCACTTAAATCGATGATTTGATGGTGGCAAAGGAAAAGAGATATGTTTGTTTCGAATTTATTTCGGCATAAGCCGGCTATCATACAAAACCTTTTTCGGAAGGTTCAAGTGTGGTTCATTGTTGGGTTTAATGAACTGCCTGAATTTATTCTGATAATTGGTTGATAGTTTTGCTGCAAGTAGAGGATGCTGATGAGGAATGTGGTAATTCCGAAACGTGCGTCCATCCAACCATCTTGCAGTCTATAGGGCTTTGCCCAAATAAATTTGACAAACATTCTTTTCCTCTGTAGGTTAAGCTACACTTGTAGTTTAGTCAATGTATGGTTTTAAGCTGCAATAAAAAACAACAACAAATAACATTTTGACAAAATTTTATATAGAAATAAAATTTGGACAAAATTTGCTATACAAATAAAGTTTTGATAACATCTTCTATACAAATGAAGTTTTGACAAAATTTTCTATAGAAATAAAAATTTTAACAAAATTTTCTATAGAAATAAAATTTTAACAAAATTTTCTATAAAAATAAAATTTTGACAAAATTTTTTATAGAAATAAAATGTTAACAAAATTTTCTATAGAAAAAAATTTTGGCACAATTTTCTATAGAAATAAAATTTTGACAAAATTTTCTATAGAAATAAAATTTTGGTAGATTATTTTTGGCTCGAGTGGCAACCATGATTACGGACCGATATGGACCAATTTTTGTGTGATTGGGGATCGGCTATATATAACTATATGGACCAATTTTAGTATGGTTGTTCGCGGCCATATACTAACACCACGTTCCAAATTTGAACCAGATCGGATGAATTTTGCTCCTCCAGGGGCTCCGGAGATCAAATCTAGAGATCGGTTTATATGGTGGCTATATACAATTATGGACCGATATGGACCATTTTTGGCATGGTTGTCAGCGGCCATATACTAACATCACGTTCCAAATTTGAACCGAATCGGATGAATTTTGCTCCTCCAAGAGGCTCCGGAGATCAAATCTGGAGAACGGTTTATATGGGAGCTATGTATAATTATGGACCGATATGGGCCAATTCTGACATGGTTGTTAGAGATCATATACTAACGCCATGTTCCAAATTTCAACCGGATCGGATGAAATTTGCTTCTTTTACAGGCTCCGCAAGCCAAATCTGGGGATCGGTTCATATGGAGGCTATATATAATTATGGGCAGATATGGACCACTTTTTGCATGTTTGTTAGAGACCATATACTATCACCATGTACCAAATTTCAGCCAGATCGGATGAAATATGCTTCTCTTACAGGCTTCGCAAGCCAAATCTGTGGGTCCGTTTATATGGGGGCTACACGTAAAAGTGGACCGATATGGCCCATTTGCAATACCATCCGATCTACATCAATAACAACTACTTGTGCCAAGTTTCAAGTCAATAGCTTGTTTCGTTCGGAAGTTAGCGTGATTTCAATAGACGGACGGACGGACATGCTCAAATCGACTCAGAATTTCACCACGACCCAGAATATATATAATTTATGGGGTCTTAGAGCAATATTTCGATGTGTTACAAACGGAATGACAAAGTTAACTTTATGAGGTTGTATATACTGTTTATAATTTTTATAAAAACAATGGAAAATCGTAAATAGGTTTTCAAATTCTGGGGGAGCTAAAATTTTTCTGGGTGTGTTTAAGCCCCCTCCCCAGAGGCCTTCCTACGCTTATGTTAAAGGCACAACTTTAAAAGCACTTCCAAAAATGTCCTCCCAAATATGTTCTTTATTTTAACTGCACTGGAAGTTCATTTGAATCATTTTTTATAACTTTCATATTTATCATATTTTTAATAAGAAATTTAAATTTTTTTTATTTCAAATAGGCTAAAAACAGATTAAGAAATAATAAAATGGTACAAATTATTACAATTTTGTCGAAAAAAATTCTAAATCCATTTTAGAAAAATTTACAATTTTTTAAAATATTTTATGTGAAACGTTCAAGACAAGCGTTGTAATGCATTAAAAATTAAAAAATATTTTAAAAAGTATTTATTTGTCAAAATCAGGGCTGTGGAGTCGAGCCAATTTTGCTCGACTCCGACTCCGACTCCAGCATTTTTCATCAGCTCGACCCCGACTCCGACTCCGGAGTCGACTCCGGGTAATATAACTAAATCTCATTTTAATACCACTAATTTGTTGTTCTATTGTGGGGGTACCGTAAGTGGATCGATATAAAGTATCATATTTATTTATGTGTGCAAAAAAGGTCTTCATTTCACATTGAATGCCAATTGAACTCTATATTTCAAATTTAGGACAATGTTTAATAAATAAAATAATGATACAAATACCCATCATAATATGAGAAGATACCAACAGTGGACCAAAATTTTTGATACTATCTGAAATCCTTTAAATTTGTTGCGAGCTATATAAAGATTTATATTCCCATATGCATGAATTTGAATCTGAATCGATTTAGACAAAATTGTATATACTTCTACAAAATCTATGTACTTAAAATTTAAATCTAACGTTATGGGACGTAACACAATTTGAACAAAAAATGCAAGGAAAGTCTAAAGTCGGGCGGGCCGATTATAATATACTCTGCACAACTTTGTATTTAGATCCACATTTTGATAAAATCTCAAATCAGGCTTCTACAAAATCTCGGGCAATATTTGGGAAATATTTAAAATTGTTTAGACAATTTCGCAAAAATGCATTTATGATTCATTCATTGAAAAATTTGAAAATTTGAGTCATTTCTACAAGTTTTCGACTTAGCAGTGAGTATCAGTGAGCATACAATTTTGGAAAAATTTGTGTCTAGTAAATAAAATTTTGACTAAATTTTCTATAGAAATAAAATTTTGGCAAAATTTTCTATAGAAATCAAATTTTGTCCAAATATATAGAAATAAAATTTTTATAGAAATAAAATTTGGCAACATTTTTTATAGAAATAAAAGTTTGAAAAAATTATCAATAGAAATACAATTTTAAAAAAAATGAGTAGCAAACAAAATTTTGCAAAATTTTCTATAGAAATAACATTTTGCAAAATATTCTATAGAAACAAAATTTTGAATCAATTTTCTATAGAAATAAAATTCTGACTAAATTTTCCATAGAAAAAAATATTTCTACAGTAATAAAATTTTGAATAAATTTTTTATAGAAATAAAATTTTGAAAAAATTTGCTATAGAAATAAAATTTTGCCAGAACTTTTTATAGAAATAACATTTTGACAAAACAACTTTGAAAAAATTTTCTGTCAATATTCCACATATGGCCTTAAAATAAAATTAAAAATAAAATAATTTCGATTGTTCGAAATATTTCAAATAAATTGATATGGGCATTAAAATGGATCGATCCAGCCCATCTGCTAGTCTAACATTCTAGGAATCATAAAAATATAGCCGTAATTGGAAGTTGATTTTCATTTACAATCATGCTGTACATTGATCGAATGAATAACGCAATGGAAACTAGTTTGCGTAAAAACTTGCTTAGTTACAAAAATGTGAAGTGTTTTAAAAAATTTGGTTTAGCCGGAGTCGGAGTCGGAGTCGAGCAAAATTTTTACGACTCCGACTCCGACTCCAGCAAAATCTTCAGACTCCGACTCCAAGACTCCGACTCCGGCTCCACAGCCCTGGTCAAAATATAACAAATTGCTGTTACAACGGCTGTTGAATTGGTGGACATCCGTCCTATGACAAGCTCATGTTAAATGCATCCTTCTGCGTCAATTTGGCACCACTTCCGGATCCAAAAAGAACATTTTCATTACTTTTTTGGCGACGCTTTTTTTGCTGGGTAGTGAAATTTGAACTGAGAATAATTCTATATATTTTCAATTGTATTTGATTCACGGTGGTGGTCACTTAGGATTCGACCCAGTCTTATATACTTGTTTTTCTACGATTAATGCGGCATTTAATACGGTAGAGTTTTTTCACAAAAAATGATATTGTAAAAATATTTTGACCACTATTTTTAGCTCTATCCTAAATTTACAATTTACGGAAAATCTATATGTCAAAAATAGCAACGGCTAAAACTATATCACGTTATATCATAATGATTTATACATAAATATTATCACGTTAGTGTTTAGCATATCTGGTAGGCTACAATCGAACCATTTTGATAACTCCCACTGAGTAATGATAACGATTTTGTGTATATAAACCCAGAGGAATGGCACAATGAACATCAGTTTTAAATTTCCAACCATGGCTTTCAAGTTATTCCTTGGCCTTTTGGCCGTTCTATTCTGTGCCGATGTTGCTTTCGGTCTCACGATCGTCTCCAGGTCGGAATGGGGAGCTGCTGCCTATAGAGGAACTAAGGCCACATTGGCTAATGGAAAATCCTATGTCATCATCCATCACACCGCCGGTGCCTATTGCAGCACCAAGGCCGCTTGTATTACCCAAATGAAGAACATCCAAAATTATCACCAAAACACCCAAGGATGGGATGATATCGGCTACAATTTCTTGATCGGTGGTGATGGTCTTGTTTATGAAGGTCGTGGTTGGAATGTTGTAGGTGTCCATGCCTCCAACTACAACTCCTTGTCCATCGGCATCTCTTTCATGGGTAACTACAACAACGATAAGCCTAACGCAGCTCAAATTACTGCCGCTAAGGAATTGTTGGCTGCTGCTGTATCTCGTGGTCAAATCGTTTCTGGCTATACTATGTATGGACATCGTCAAGTCAGTGCCACTGAGTGCCCTGGTACCAACTTGTGGAATGAAATCAAGACCTGGCCCAACTGGAAGGCATAATATGCTTTAATTGATATAAAAAATGAAATAAATGTTTGAATGAAGAAAAATAGAATAATTTTATTAAAATCATTCAAATTCACAGATGTACAAGAAATTCTTCCTAAGGTAAGGTTAGGGGTTAGTCAGTTGCTACAGACACACTTCGACCACATCTTTTATTATGACATCACAGGTGGTAACTATCTCTCTTTTCAATAAGTGCTACCCGATCCTATGGTAGACATTAGCGTAGCTAGACAATTTTCCTAGGGGGGGCTATAGCCCCCCTAGCTAAAACTTTATAGACTGAACTTATAGGTTCAACTAATGTTTTATTTCATAAAATTGAATAAAAAATAGACATCAAAATAACTCGACAATCAATTTATAATAAAGCAACTAAAAGTACCCCACGAGAAATAGGTGCAAATTGCCACTGACGGACCTATCACAAAACTGGTACCTGTGCTCCAGTTAGTTGCAATTTTCACATTTAGTGAAATAAAATGATCAGAATAACCTTTTGTTCGACATATTTCAAAAGTTTTTTTTTCATTTCGGGTTCGATTAGGAGCCCAAATTGAAAGAGATTTCTAAGAGTTTGTCCGAGAATGGTTCCTGAGGACCTGTTTATGGGTTGCTCCTGATAAATTGTCCCAGGACGTGTCCTTTGGGATGAGTCCAAGACGCGTCCTAAAATGTAAGTTTACTCCGTCAATGACAAACCCATGTTAAAGTGGACGGTCCCTTCCATACGTTTTGATCAGAACTGGGACTGGTCCATACACACCAGGGACTAGTCCTGTACCATTTCTGTGGTTGATATATTTCCCGTAGGGTAGTTCCACACTTTTCCCAACAAAAAATTGGGAGTTGTTCTAAAGCACAACTTTAAAAGCACTTCCAAAAATGTCCTCACAAAGAAGTTAACTATTTTAACTACACAGGAAGTTTTTTACTTAATTTTTTTATATTTTAATGCGTAATTTTTTGTTTTCTTTTTTCAAATAGTTTAAAAAAAGAGTAAGAATAAATAAAATGGTACAAATTATTCAAATTTTGCCACAAAAATGCTAAATCCATTATAGAAACATCGATAATATTTGAAAAAAACGTTTCAAACAAGCGTTAGAATGCATTAAAAATCATAAAAAAGTATAAAAATTATTTATTTGGGAAAATATCACAACATTTTTAATTCACATTCAAAACACTGAATTCAGATCACACCCTAAGAAGTGATGCAAATTCATTGCAACGGTTGTTGAAACGGTGGACATTCGTTCTATGACAAGTTTATTTTACATTCATCGCTTCTCCGCCAATTTTGTACCACAGAACATTTTCACTTCTTTTTTGGCGACGCTTTTTTGCAGCATTATTAAGATATTAATTTATGAAAGAATAGTTTTAATATCAATTAGTATTTTTTATTCAACTAAATCATAAGTTCAACCACAGCTTTATTTCATAAATATCAGACTTCTACCACAACTTAAGTAATTCGATTGTGTATGAAAGTCTTTGGTGAAACTTTGTGCGCTGTACGAGCATATACTTGTTTAATTTTTATAAAAATGTAAAATCGTAAATAAGTTTACAAATTCTGGGGGGGGGCTAAAATTTTTCTGGGGGGTCTAAGCCCCCTCCCCAGAGGCCTTCCTACGCTTATGATGGTAGAGTCTATTGTAAGACCCTCCTTAGCGACCATAGCGACATAGACTCAACTCTAGATGCCCACTCAAAAAAAAATATTGTTTGCCTTCAATTACGAAATTAATTGATTCAATTAATTTTTACTTGAAATGACTTCAATCACCGAAATGTTAGTATAAAATCTCAATTTTTATGATTTCTTTTGGTTTAAATTAAAAAGTTAGTTGAATCTATTCTTTTTTAGAATCAGGAATGAAATCGGGAGAATTTTACTTCTAGTTTCATGCAATTTGGGCCAGTGCGCCTTCTAAACCCTTAATGAAGTTATATTCGGTGTATATGAGGATTATATCAAATTCTTTCCGATATAAACCAAGTTTGACATATGGTTCTAACATCTTCTAGATTTACAATTCCTAAACAATCGTATAAAAATTGCGGTATCAAGATGGCCAAGAATTCAAAACGTGAGATATGGTGGCTTTACCAAAATACGGACCGATATAAACCAAATTCGACACAAATCTTTGCGGACCTAAAATACCTCTAGATTTCGAATTTCAGGCAAGTCGGAAAAAACTGTGGTGCCCAGGAGCCCAAGAAGACAAATCGTGCGATCGGTCTATATGTGGGTTATTCCAAAACATGGAACGATGCACTCCATATCCAGAAGACCTATCCAGTGGATCTGAAACTTCTCCATATTTCCAATTTCAGGCAAATCTGATAAAAATTGCTATGTCAAGATGCTCAAGACCCCAAATCAGGGGTTTGGTTTATATGGGGCTATATCAATTTTCCGGAGGACGTGGGGCTCCCAATTGACCTACTTTTTGAAAGTAGAATTTTCTCCGATGTGCTTCAAATTGTCGGGTTGGTGGTGGCGTCTACAAAAATATACACTACTCTATTCTTCGATATTTGGTCGGGGAGGGGAACCTACCCTTTGCCCGACTTTTTCCTAAAGTACATATGTAACTATGAAATTAACTAAACTTCTGCGATTTACTTGAAATTTACAAGGGGCGTGGTGGGAGGTTATAAAATTAATATGGTGGACCTTCTCTTACGATTTCCTTCAAATTTTCAGGGAAGGTTAAAGGTAGTACCCACTTCTTTATTTTTCAATGTTTTTTAATTTAAACTTTACCTGAAATTTACAGCGAACGTGGGAGAATGCGCTTAAATTAATACAGGTTACATCACCCAGAAAAAAGTGTCTTCGAAACTAAAGGAAAAAATGTTCATCAATTTAGTTTAGCCATTTTATTTCCACTCAGTTAATATTTTGTGTGAAATAATAAAATTTACTTGTTTCAGTAAAAAATCCTAAACTGAAAGCAGTTAGGAATAGTTCATAAACTAGAATAGGGCATGGAATTTTACTAATACTGTTTTCTTCGCTGGGTATAAGAATTTACTACTGAACAAGAAAATTTTATTCACTGATAACAAAGCATTCGTAAAAATAAACAAAAACCGAACTAAAACCAAGTTTCCTCAAATTTAGTAAGATTTCTTATAAAATGATAATTCTGACTTCCTTTATTATAGAAAGCTTATCATACATACGAATAACACTTGGCATAGAAAAATATTTTAGTTCATTCGTACTAAGAAGTATTCAATCCTTTCAAAACTTAAGGAAACACCTTGTTAGAATATAGGAAAATTTCCTACATTTCTTTTATCTACCTGTAATCGATACCTGTCGATATCGATATCGATATGTTTGCGCGTGGGTTGTTTTTTTAGTTGGAATCGCGTTGTTATGGTATACGGAGAGATTGTTAAAAAATAATATAGTAAAATAATATTATAAAAAAAAAACAAATAAAATATAGAAAATATTTGTTATTTTAAATTAGTGAGAAATATGTTCGTTTTTTGAAAATTGGTTTATAAAAAAGAAAACACCAACAGAATAACAACCCCTTCATTCAACTTCATTTTGGAATCTTCAATTAACAGGTAATATTCAGTGACGCTAACCTTTTGTGAAAAAATTGGTTTTGGATTTTTTTGTTTATATTTGTAGGTATTGAAATTGCTAGGCAGCAAATTATTCAAAGTGAAAGGTACTACAAGAAGAAACAAGTATATACGGCCGTAAGTTCGGCCAGGCCGAAGCTTATGTACCCTCCATCATGGATTGCGTAGAAACTTTTTCTAAACACTGCCATCCACAATCGAATTACTTAAGTTGCGGTAACGCTTGCCGATGGCAAGGTATCTTAAAACCTCCTAACACCATCTTCTAAATTGTATGTAAGTCCATACGTGGTATATATTAAATCAAAAAGATCGATCCAATACGTATATAATTCAGTTTGACAAAGTAGACATAAAATTTTGACAAAATTTTCTACAGAAATAAAATTTTAACAAAATTTTCTATAGAAATAAAAATTTTGACAAAATTTTCTATAGAAAGAAAATTTTGATAAAAATTTCTACAGAAATAAAATTTTAATAAAATTTTTTATAGAAATAGACTTTTGACAAAATATTCTATAGAAATAAAATCTTGGTAGATTATTTTTGGCTCGAGTGGCAACCATGATTATGAACCGAATAAAATTTGAACAAAATTTTCTATAAAAATAAAATTTTGACAATGATGAAAATTTTATTGTGAACCGAATAAAATTTTAACAAAATTTTCTCTAGAAATAAAATTTTGACAAAATTTTCTATATAAATAAAATTTTGGTAGATTAATTTTGGCTCTAGTGGCAACCATGGTTATGAACCGATATGGACCAATTTTTGAGTGATTGGACCAATTGTTGTATGGTTGTTAGCGACCATATACTAACACCACGTTCCTAATTTGAACCGGATCGGATGAATTTTGCTCCTCCAAGAGGCTCCGGAGGTCAAATCTGGAGAACGTTTTATATGGGGGCTATATATAATTATGGACCGATATGGACCAATTCTGGCACGGTTGTTAAAGATCATATACTAACACCATGTTCAAAATTACAACCGGATTGGGTGAAATTTGCTTCTCTTGGAGACTTCGCAAGCCAAATCTGGGGATCGGCTTATATGGGGGCTATATATAATTATGAACCGATGTGGACCAATTTTTGCATGGTTATTAGAGACCATATAACAATACCAAGTACCAAATTTCAGCCGGATCGGATGCAATTTGCTTCTCTTTGGGGCTTCGCAAGCCAAATCTGGAGATCGGTTTATATGGGGTCCATATATAATTATGGACCGATGTGGACCAATTTTTGCATGGTTATTAGAGACCATATACCAACATCATGTACCAAATTTCAGCCGGATCGGATGAAATTTGCTTCTCTTTGAGGCTCCGCAAGCCAAATCTGGGGATCGGTTTATATGGGGGCTATATATAATTATGGACCGATGTGCACCAATTTTTGCATGATTGTTAGAGACCATCTACCAACACCATGTACCAAATTTCAGCCGGATCGGATGAAATATGCTTCTCTTAGAGGCTCCACAAGCCAAATCTGGGGATCGGTTTATATGGGGGCTATATATAATTATGAACCGATGTGGACCAATTTTTGCACGATTGTTAGAGACCATCTACCAACACCATGTACCAAATTTCAGCCGGATCGGATGAAATATGCTTCTCTTAGAGGCTCCACAAGCCAAATCTGGGGATCGGTTTATATGGGGGCTATATATAATTATGGACCGATGTGGACAAATTTTTGCATGATTGTTAGAGACCATCTACCAACACCATGTACCAAATTTCAGCCGGATCGGATGAAATATGCTTCTCTTAGAGGCTCCACAAGCCAAATCTGGGGATCGGTTTATATGGGGGCTATATATAATTATGGACCGATGTGGACCAATTTTTGCATGGTTGTTAGAGACCATATACCAACACCATATACCAAATTTCAGCCTGATCGGATGAAATATGCTTCTGTTAGAGGCTCCACAAGCCAAATCTGAGGGTCCCTTTATATGGGGGCTATACGTAAAAGTGGACCGATATGGCCCATTTTCAATACCATCCGACCTACATCGATAACAACTACTTGTGCCAAGTTTCAAGTCGATAGCTTGTTTCGTTCGGAAGTTAGCGTGATTTCAACAGACGGACGGACGGACGGACGGACATGCTTAGATCGACTCAGAATTTCACCACGACCCAGAATATATATACTTTATGGGGTCTTAGAGCAATATTTCGATGTGTTACAAACGGAATGACAAAGTTAATATACCCCCATCCTATGATGGAGGGTATAAAAATAATAATAATTAATATTTCAAGGCCAGTCGATGCTGTTGATTCTAAATAAATATATTTAATATATTAATAAAACATGTCTTTTATTGAAGAAAAAATTGCTTATATAAATACATAAAATTGTATTTAAAAACGAAGGTAAGCAGATCTAACTTTGAAGTAAAAGGTTTACCACAAATATGTAAGATTTGTCCAAATGAATGAAAAAAAGTTCAATAAAATCATTCCATATATGAATTCAATTCAGTTGAATTTTTTCATTCTGTAGTATAGTGGTACATAAATATAGGAAAATGTTAACTAATATACGGAATGCATTCTACCTAATTTCTACGAAAATCACATCATTCAAACAAATAAAAATGTCTTTGGCGCTATACGAAGTTCAACATTCTTCACAATGAGTTCATTTTAACTTAAAGAAGGGGTCACTTTTTTCTGGGTGATGTTTTTCTAATATCTGGTTGGTAAAGGTGATGAAAAATATAAATTTCATCGATTTACTTGGAACGTTGGGAAGGTTATGAAATGAATGTAGGGTGCGTTATTTTTCTGAATCTGGTCGGGGAGGGGCGAAGAAGAAAAGAAAGTTCACCTCGCCCGAATTTTTGAAAATTGAATCATGTCTGTTCTGACCACAGCACATATTCTTCACACCTCTCAGAAAACTTTGTAATTTCTGATCGAAAAGGGATTATTTATGCACTACATTTTATGTGCAAACAGGAACCATAAAACAACCCTATTTTGCAGAAGACTTGAAGAGAGCATTCTTCCACTAATGCTCTCTTCAAGTCTTCCTTGCAGGATATATGATATGTTCGAATTTCCACTTCAAGTTTATACCACAAATTTTCTATTATATTTAAGTCCGGAGACTGGGCTGGAGTTTTTATGACACGCGGACAATTATAAAGCAGCCACTCTTTTACAACATGAGCTGTATGTTTTGGGTCGTTGTCTTGGTAAAAACGAAATCAGCTACCAATGCCCAGCTTTTCCGCACTTTGCTTCAAATTATCTTTCAAAATAGACAGATATTGCATCTTGTCCATGTTGCCTTCAATAAAAATGAGATTTCCAACACCCGCAGCAGAGCAAGAACCCAAAACCATCACATGCCCTCCGCTGTGTTTAACAGTTGGCCGTAAATGCTTTGGGTGCAGTTCTTCTACCATCTGACCCAAAAAGGTTGAATTTCGACTCATCTACGAATAGAACATCTTTCCAAAACGAAAATTCCTTTGCTGTATACGCATGGGCAAATAGTAATCGGTCTCTCTTATTCTTAACACTTACGAACGGTTTCTTTCTTGCAATTCGTCCATGTAATCCTGGGGGCTAATCACGGCATTCGATATCGAGAACTTTTGATCGAAATCTAAATTTTTCGGATCACGGGAGTCGATATCGATTTTTTTTTTGATCGACAATTTTTTCGATTGGTAAATTGCAATCGTAAAACATTTTTCACTTGTTTTTTACATTGTTTTCGTCATATAGGAATAGTAAAATATATTAGTTTTAGTTCGAATTGTTGGTAATTTGTAGTAGATTTGCATATAATGAACATATTTTGAATATTTAGGACTAATGCAACTCCAATAAGTTAAACAAACATTGGTCATAGTCGAGTTCGGGAGCGAGCATCCTAGCTTGGCAAAGAATCATATATAAAGTGCACATGCTAGATCGATATCCAAGAGATTGTGATCAACCAATTAACGTACCATTCCGTTACAACATAACGCTTCTGGACCACCTTGTAAGAATAGTGAATGATGAATGCTTCCACTGGCAAAAAGTTTTAAGACGGCAGACAATTGTAAAGCTATAAAATTGACGTTGACGTGCCACCAAAAAATTATTTTCCATTTGAACGCCTCCTTCGTCAGCCGAAATTGTCCATTGAGCCTCCAAAATTCTAACAGTGCACACAATTTCAAACCCATGTACTTACACCAATGCTAGAGAAATTGCATCAAATTTCGATCGAATGCCGTGATCCAAACTTTTATTCGTATCGACAATTTTTTCGATACGATTATGAATTCGATATCGAATGCCGTGATTAGCCCACTGATCTGTGGAGAACTATTTTGATGGTTTCTGCATGGCAATTCACTTGGAGATGTTTGGCCACCAAATCTCGAATATTTGGAGCACTTAGTTTGGGGTTAGATCGACATTTATTTACTATCCATCGTTCATCTCTGTCAGAAAACAGTTTTTTTTTGAACTGGATCTCGGCTTATCAATGATCCGATTTTCATCGGTATACCTTTTAATTATATTTTTAATGGTTCCACGAGGGACTTGAACCATTTCTGCAATTCGCCTTTGAATTATGCCGTTTTTAAAATGATTTATTACTAAATTTCGCATCTCAAACGAAGTGTGAAGTCCCATATTCACTGTGGCATGATATTTCCGACATTTCTCTTAAATGCCTGATTCCAATAATTTATAGCTGAAACCTGAACCTTATACTCACCAAATATTGTTATTAATTAGATTTGCCTAAGAGAAAACTAACATTTGGATCTCTGATTTGCCAAATATGAGATAAAATTTCAAAATATTTACATTTACTCTGGTGGGCCATTTTCACTGTGACTCATTGTATGTATCGCCCGATTTCGACAAATGGGGTCACGTTGCGCGTTTTTTCAAACGGATCGTCACCAAATTTGGCAAAAGGTAATCTTTTCCATCGCGCTTCAAGTCTGCAAAATTTCATCCAAATCGGTTCAGATTTAGATATAGCTCTCATATATATGTATCGCCCAATTTTCCCAAATTTGGCCACAAAACCTTTATTTATCAACCGATCTTACTCAAAGTTGGCTAAATATAATCTTCTATAGCACTAACTATATGTGCAAAAAATCATCGAAATCAGTTCAGATTTAGATATAGCTCTCATATATATGTATCACCCGATTTTCCCAAATTTGGCCACAAAACCCTTATTTATCAACCAATCTTACTCAAAGTTGGCTAACTGTAATCTTCTATAGCACTAAGTAGATGTGCAAAAAATCATCGAAATCGGTTAAGATTTAGCTATAGCTCCCTTATATATGTACCGTCCAATTTTCTAAATTTATAAAATTTAGAAAACCCTTATTTATCAACCGATCTTACCCAAAGTTGGCTAAATGTAATTTTCTATAGCACTAACTATATGTGCAAAGATCATGGAAATCGGTTCAGATTTAGCTATAGCTCCCATATATATGTACCGCCCGATTTTTCTAAATTTGGTTATAAATCCCTTATTTATCAACCGATAGTACTCAAAGTTGGCCAAATGTAATTTTATGTAGCACTAACTGTGTGTGCAAAATTTCATTGAAATCGATTCAGATTGAGATATAGCTCCCATATATATGTATAGCCCGATTTTCCCAAATTTGGCCATAGAACCCTTATTTATTATCCGATCTTACTCAAAGTTGGCTAAATCCAGTCCTCTATAGTACTAGCTATATGTGCAAAATTTCATCGAAATCGGTTCAGATGTAGATATAGCTCCCATATATGTATCACCCGATTTTGAAAAATTCGCCACTATAACCTTATGTTTGACCATAGAGGCCTCATTTCTTAACTGATCTTACTCAAATTTTGCACAAGGTAACCTTTTGTGGTATTAATTATATCCGCAAACTATTATGCAAATTGGTTCAGATTTACATAAAGCTTCCATATATATGCATCGCTCGATTTTCCCAAATTTGGCCATAATACTCTTATTTATTAACCAATGTTACTAAAATTTCAAATTTTGATGTACTAGCGATCGTATTTATACATAATTGTAGCTCTTACATAAGAATATTGCTCGATTTTTACAAATTTGGATTTATCCCCCACACTAATTGAGCGATTTTCGTAGGTGCAATATTAACTACAGCCAGTGTTGCTAGGAGTATATGTAGGTTTTTTCTAATATATAGCGTCTTGTAGGGACGTAGGGCCACAATGTAGGGACATTTTGTAATAATTTTTACATTTTGGTGGCTCTAGAGGAGGAAATTAGAGGCCCGCAAGGCTTGATCTTTAACAATGTTACCACACATCACCACTCGTGCCAAAAAAAAATCTAACAAAATTTAAAGATTATCACAAATTACCACAAATCTACCAAATAAATATTTCTATAGAAATTTTTGTCAAAACTTTATTCCTGTTGAAAATTTTGTCAATATTTTATTTCTATAGAAAATTTTGTCAAAATTGTATTTCTATAGAAATTTTTTCAAAATACTATTTCTATAAAAAATTTCCTCAAAATTTCTATGGAATCTCAAAAAAATTGTTTATAGAAACTTTTTCCAAAATTTTATTTCTATAGAGATTTAACAAATAAAATTTCTATTTTTGGTCGAATTCTACCAACTGTGGCAACCGTGGTGGTAATACAAATTTATTATCTAGGTTATATACGTTGCATTTTCGTGTTTTAAGATAATAAAGTACTTAGAACCATTTTTATTTTGTAAAATTTGTTTAAATTTAACGAAAATATTGTAGGGAAAATTGTTTGGGAATGTATGGGATAGTAGGGAACTTTTTTGTCCTTGTAGGGTAAACCAAACATTTTCCCTGACAAAACTGACTATGAGATATAGTCAGATTGAGACAAAGCACCCATAAACATGTACCCCTTAATTTTCTTAAATATGCAACTGCGGTTTATCTCCCATACCTATCTCAATGTACCCCACAAATGCTTATATTTACTACTTCAGTAGGGGTGGTTTAGAGTATGATATAGTCGACCCCGCCCGACTTTCTACTTTACTTACTTGTTTTATATGAGCAATTTTTAATTCGGTTTACGTCGTTTCGATTTACGTCGTCAAATTCCAGAACCAATCACGACGTAAATCGGGGGATTACTGTATATACTTGTTTTTCTACTATTAATATGGTAGAGATTTTCCATTAAAAAAAAATTATATTGTCAAAATATTTTGACCACTATTTTTAGCTCTATCCTAAATTTGCGGCACTGACGACTGAAGTTAAAAACAGAGAGGCGAAACATGTCAAAAATAGCAACCGCTAGAACTATCCCATTGTATATCGTAATGATTTTTAAATCAATATTATCACGGTAGTGCTCGGCATATATGATTGGCTACAAACAAAACATGTTGATAATTCCCATTGAGTGATGATAACGATTTTGTGTATAAACCCAGAGAAGCAGCACAATTAACATCTGTTTTAAATTTTCAACTATGGCTTTCAAGTTATTCCTTGGTCTTTTGGTCGTTCTATTCTGTGCCGATGTTGCTTTCGGTCTCACCATCGTCTCTAGATCGGAATGGGTAGCAGCTGCCTATAGAGGTACTAAGGCCACATTGGCTAATGGAAAATCCTATGTTATTATCCATCACACTGCCGGAGCCTATTGCAGCACCAAGGCCGCTTGCATTACCCAAATGAAGAACATTCAAAATTATCACCAAAACACCCAAGGATGGGATGATATCGGCTACAATTTCTTAATCGGTGGTGATGGCCTTGTTTATGAAGGACGTGGTTGGAACGTTGTGGGTGTCCATGCATCTGGTTACAACTCCTTGTCCATCGGCATCTCTTTCATGGGTAACTACAACAACGATAAGCCTAACGCAGCTCAAATTACTGCCGCTAAGGAATTGTTGGCTGCTGCCGTATCTCGTGGTCAAATCGTTTCTGGCTATACTATGTACGGACATCGTCAAGTCAGTGCCACTGAGTGTCCTGGTACCAACTTGTGGAATGAAATCAAGACCTGGTCCAACTGGAAGGCTTAATATGCTTAAATTGATATAAAAAAAATTAAATAAATTTTTGAATTTAAATAATAGAATAGTTTTTTTTTTTTTATCAAAATTATCGAAATACAAGACAAAATTCTTCAAAGGACAAATGATTGCAGCGGCATTGGATATGGGTAGGTTAGGTTAGGGATTATTCAGTTGTTATCGACACACTTCGATCACATCGGTCACAGGTGGTGAAGAATTCCATGTTTCTAGGCATATGAATCATCCAATCCTTCAAGAGGTGGTTGGTATACCTCATATGTACACATATCATCTTTCACTGGTTCTAAATAGCGCGGACGTAGCCTCAATTACAAATGCCCGGTCCTTTTTCCTACCGTCCGTGTTTTCTTAACTCATGGTAGAGTTGCATGTATGTGGTATTTAAATTTCTCCGACAGTCCTCTCAAATGCCTTTCCAACGATATACAGATGATATTTAGACGAAATTTTGACCGTTGCCAAAATTTTGAATTAAACCTAACCACCTATGGTGAAAGTTTCTTTCACTAAATGTACTCTCATATGGAGGCTATCTAAAACGATCTCAACCAAATCTGGCATACTTGACGATACGATCAAATGTTCTCTTTGTGCAAAGTTTGAAGCACATCAAAGTAAACCCCTGGTTTTTAGGGCCACCAATGTGGTATCACAATGGACTGAATAGTCTAAGTGAGCCTGATATATCGGGCTGCCACCTAACCTAACCTAACCTAGGCCCATGGAAATTGGTTCATAATTGTGGATTTAGCAACTAAAGGTATGTTTTCGGTTACTTTTTTTTTTCAAATAATTTAAAAATGTTTCGCGTTCCCTTGGATCTTTTCCAACAATAATTTGACAAGACTTTATAGATATAATAGTTTTCATATGTATGTTTACACTTTTAATTTAGTGTTTTGGTTGAAAACCGAACATAGCCAGGGATCCGGAGCGGTCCATTTTTTTCGCTTCGCTTCGCTCCGCTCCCGCTCCGGAGAAAAGAAAAACGCTCCGCTCCGAGAAAAAAAATCGCTCCGCTCCACGCTCCGCTCCGCTCCTCTTCGAGAAAATTATACTATATTATATAATTATATAATCTGAACCAATTTGCATAATATTTTGCGGGTTTAATTAATACCACAAAAGGTTACCTTGTGCAAAATTTGAGAAAGATCAGTGAAGAAATGAGGCCTCTACGGTCAAAAATATGGTTATTAGGGGCGAATTTTTCAAAATCGGGCGATACATACATGGGAGCTATATCTACATCTGAAACGATTTCGATGAAATTTTGCACATACCGTTAGTACTATAGTGGACTGGATCTAGCCAACTTTGAGTAAGATCGGTTGATAAATAAGGGTTTTATGGCCAAATTTAGAAAAATCGGGCGGTACATATATATGGGAGCTATAGCTAAATCTGGGAAAATCGGGCGATACATATATATGAGAGCTATATCTAAATCTGAACCGATTTGGATGAAATTTTGCAGACTTGAAGGGCGATGAAAAATATTACCTTTTGCCAAATTTGGCGACGATCCGTTTGAAAAAAGCACAGCGTGACCCCATTTGCCGAAATACATATATATGGGAGCTATATCTAAATTTGATCCGATTTCTTCCAAATTCAATAGCGTTCGTCCTTGTGCCCAAAAAACTCCCTGTACCAAATTTCATCATAACCGGTTAATAATTGCGACCGGAATCCTGTGAACAACAAATACATGGACAGACGGACGGACATCAAGCGCTAGATCGACTCAGGAGGTGATTCTGAGTCGATCGGTATATATTTTATGGGGTCTAAAATCAATATTTCTGGTAGGCACATTTTTTGGCAGATCACACTTATTATACCCTAACCACTATGTGGTTTAGGGTATAATGACTTTAAAACAATGTGTTGAAACATTTTATTAATTTTGAAGATTTTTTCAGAAATATTAATTCCATTTTGACTTCATTAAAACGAAATTTTCATTCATGTTAGGATACACATTTTTATGTCGAATCACTTAGCTATAAGGACAAAAAGACTTCATTGAAAAGTTTAGAGACTTTTAGACAAGGAAAAAACTTTATTTCAGAGAAATACGTCTTCTATTCTAAGCAAAATTAGTACTCGTATTTTAAGCATGTGAAATATTTGGCCTCCCGACAATATTCTTTGCGGTGCACCATCTACTATTTAATATGTGATAGAAACCAAATTTATGAAAATGGACCAAAATCACCAAATTCTGTTTGGTCCGACCATCGGACCAAATTTAAAAATTAGAAATCTTTTGGACCAATTTTGGTCCGATCGGACGAAAACGGCAACGCTGATTGGAATTGAAAGTCTATACACAGAGTAGAAGTAACTACTCTCCGAAAGTTTTTTTTGTTTTGCAACAGACGTAGAGAAGAGGTTTTGTTATAGTTGTAATGTGTGTGTATGTTTATGTTTGCAACAACCTCCATCGAAATCAGCCCGTGGTATACCTACGAATATTCTTACTCAGATCTAGTGTTACCTAATTTCGCTTTTTTCCCTTTATTGTAAAAATACATTTTCGAACAGCGTTTTTAAGAAATGTTCGTTCTCAAAAAAAGTAGATAACATGCAATAATACTAATCAAGTCATTAGTTTTCAATGTGAGAAAAAATTAAAATAAATGTATATGCGCACATTTTTCAACCAAAATTTAAACTATCCATAATTTTAATTAAATTTTCGAGAACTAATATCAGAAATAAGAGAATGCTAGGATATAGTACAATAGTAAAGCAAATATGAATGTCATTACACTGAAAAAAAGCATGCCCGGTTCCAAAGATTTTGTCTTTACTTTAACAATTTGGGTATTAATTCCGAGCCAAAGAAGCGGATAATACAAGTAAGGATACTTTAAAGACGCAATTCTCTTTTAAATTTGGGGGTTATGTACTTGCTTCTAGGAAGCAAATGTTAATTTTTCATTTTTTTAGATTTTTTTCGTCAGTTGTTATCAAAATCCTTTAAAAACGAGTTAACGACAATTTTATTTTCCATATTAAGACTCGACTTCCAGTAGAAATTATGCTATATTTCAAGTAAAAAGCGTCTTTAAAATAAAGTGTTGAAAAACATGTCTTATTTTTTAACGATTTTTCGCTTTGTAGGCAAGATGCAAAAAGGAAACAAATTTAAAGACAATTTTATTAATTTTAAAGAATTTTTCTTAATTATTAAAGTCACGTTGACCTTACCTCAAAATTTTATCTTTCATATTATGATACACATTTTTAAGTAAAATCACTTAATTATAAGGACATTACAACTTCATTCAAAAGTTTATTGACATTTGGACAAGGAAAAAACTTTATTTTAGAGAAATGCGTCTTCCATGTTAAGCAATATTTGCATTCTTATTCTAAGGACATGAAATCTTTGACTTCACGACAATATTTTTTCAGTGTAGAAAACTAAAAAATTAAATATAAATAAGATCGTTTAATTGCATTTATTTGACGTTCATTACAAACATCTTTGTAGTAATACGGGATTAAATTGATCGAAAGTACTGTTGCTACTTTTATAACACATACTAGAGATATATTTTGACATTTGCCGTTTTTGAAAACAATTACTAAAAAAACACGTCGTGTTTTCCCCAATGTACGTACGTACAAAAATACATATCGTACATTTTAAACGTTTACTCACACTACGCTAAGTACTAGCTATATTTGAAATTACCTACACAGTGTAATTTCAAAGTTACACATTTCATTCAAGTAATATTTTATTCGGAGCGGAGCGGTTTTTCATTTGGAAACCGCTCCGCTCCCGCTCCCCTCCGGATTTTAGAAATGCCGCTCCCGCTCCGGCAAAAAAAGGGCTTGCTCCGCTCCGCTCCACGCTCCGCTCCGGATCCCTGAACATAGCACACACCTTAAAACAATTCCATTCATTCGAGGAGACCATCTACCTACAAACTGACAAACTTAGAGGAAAACACATCAGCTTTCACACATAAAAAATATGTTGATATCTTTATCCATTCAAAAGATACAGAATTATTTCCAACAGCGATTTGGAACCACTGTGTGGCACCGGAGTATTTTCCCACATTTATGGTTTAAACCTATGCAATTGAAAATTTGTCCTTGACCTTTGACGGTACGACCCTATTATTCTTACTTCCTATTAAAATTTAATTGAAATATACTGAGGGGTACATTTTAAAACTTTATTAGTTTCAATATTGTAATGTTTAATATAATAAGGTATGTTAAGAATTGTTGTTGATACATTCTCTATATTCTTAAATTACACGCTGTTATCTTTTTTTTTCTACTTTATTTTTTAACTCCCAACACAGTTAGCATTTATTGACGTAATTCAAAATTATTAATATTAATAATTATCGTAATATTTTAGTGGATGATGCAAACAATTTTGCAGCAATATTTCAATGCAAATTGTGTATTTGTTGAATTTTACATGAGTTAATATTTAACTATTTTTTAAGCATAGAAGTTAAACTTATTCAGAGAGCATAGTTTTACCACTCGCTTTCTCTTTCTCCTTCTCCCTCTCTCGTTCTCTATCATTACGAGTTTCAGCTTGTCCCAACAATAATGTAGTGTTTGGTTGGCTTTGATGGGTTTTCTGTTTCAGCATTGTCCAATCATAAATATAATCGTATTGATGATTCAATGTTCGGAAGAGTATCCTATGAAATATATAGAAAACAAAAATAAGTTATTTTAGTAATAGTTGTAGTTTTGATATTTTGTGATAAAATAACTATGTTGTCGCCTTTGAAAGGGCACTTTCAAAGTTTGTACAAACATAATTAATTCGTAAGAAAAGTCATTATTGTTTATGTTATAAGTTTTTTTTTTTTTTTTTTTGGGGGGGGTTTGTTAGTTAATATAATAAAAGAATTTATTTAATATTTGCATTGAATTTGTATAATATATTACATTGAACTCCATGATTTATCTTCGTCTACAAAATATGTGCCTGCCAATTGCGTACAAAAACAAAGCATTTCACAAATGTGTTTGTGTTTTTAGACTGTATAAAAGGGAATTCCTACAAAATAAACCTCCATTAGGAAATGCATTGCCTTTTATATTTCGGGATTGGGTAAATTTATTGTAGCAATCTGCCAACTGACATCTCTATAGTAAAGCTTGACATTTTTGATTTTATAACGTACTCAGAATGTGTTAACGTACGAGCGCTATTTGTGTTATTCACAGCAACTTAAAAGATTCATCTCGCCAAAAACAAAATGGAATTAAATCGTGAACATTTTCGTGCGATTATTTTTTACAACTTTCGACGTGGATTAACTAAACAACAGCGCATCGATGGACTAATTCAATTTTTGGCGATGAAATCCATTAAGGGCCAATGTTTATCGATGGTATGGTGGGGAAAAACTGAACATGTCACAACCGTACTACCAGAAGCAGAACAGTCAATTCTATGTGGTAGACAGCCATTTGTTTTCCAAGAAATCAGAAAAACCAACCGCCAAATATGGGTTACGCTTCACCACGGCAATGATTTGATGGATCATTCTCCGTATAGTCCTGACTTGGTACCGAATCACTTATTTTTATTCCTGCACGTGAAAAATAAAATGCAGAATGCATATTTTGGAGATACCTCAATCAGATTGGAAAAAGTGCTTGGTTCAAACGCATGCTAAAGTGTATAGATCTTGATGGGGAATATGTTGGAAAACAATAAAGCGATTTTCAATGATTATTATTTGTGTTTGTTCTCTAATCCCGAAATATAAAAGGCTACCCTCGTGTGTATGTCTTTTTAGGCGGATTAAAAGAGTTACCATATAAATTCTTTCGAAAGAAACCTCCATTCGGAAATGCAAAAAATTTCAGATGATGATATGTCACCGAAACGTAGATGAAACGCATAAAAACTAATACAAGTATATAAAATAAATTAAAACACAAGTATTTAAAAAATTAAAATACAAGTAAATACAAAAAGATAAAATAAATAAAAAATATAGTTAAAACAGTAAATTAAGATAAATAATAAATCCATTCATTCACTATTCAGAATGTTTAATCTAAAAACTCCTTGAAAAATTCTAAAAAAAACAATAAGTTCTTAAAACAAATTTAAATATAAGAAATAAATAATTAAAGAAGTAAAAATAATAATAAATGTTAGAAATCCGTATTAGTTTAATCCAATTGTAACGACCCACCTCTTAGGACCCTAGAGAGTGGTTAGGTTAGGTTAGATGGCAGCCCGATTTGTCAGGCTCACTTAGACTATTCAGTCCATTGTGATACCACATTGGTGAACTTCTCTCTTATCACAGAGTGCTGCCCGATTCCATGTTAAGCTCAATGACAAGGGACCTCCTTTTTATAGCCGAGTCCGAACGGCGTTCCACATTGGAGTGAAACCACTTAGAGAAGCTTACTGAGGTGGGATAATCCACCGCTGAAAAACTTTTTGGTGTTCGGTCGAAGCTGGAATCGAACCCAAGACCTTGTGTATGTGTTATGGATGGCAACCCACTCCATGAATATCCAGAAGAGTTAAACAATTCGGGTTCTCTCACGCATACATACTAGCCATATACAATTGTCATTACATATTGTAACGGTATACATTTATTTTTATTTGTGCTATACTTGATATTAACAATATGCTGATCTTAGAATCATTCCGTTTTGAGTAGTCACGTTGAGAAGAAGTGTACTTGGAAAATAAATAAATATATTGTTCTACCACTTTAATCATTTACGCCTTGTTATTGGGATAGTGGTGAGGACATAACAGTGGCGACGAGGACTGGTTTGTCTTATTGTAACCACTTTTAGTAAAAAAAAAATATGGAAGCGGTACTCGAAAAATTCCTCGACAAACAGCAACAACAAATGGAGCAGTAACAAAAATTGATAGAGCAATTGGTGGCTTTGTCCAAAAGCTCATCTGTTGCATCATCAGAGGTGGTAAATGGTCCACCAACAAGCAGTGTGTTTGCCGCTCCATCAACAAGCTCAGAAGCAGTTATGACTATGATCTCTAAAAACGTGAGCGAATTTTCGTACAACCCAGAATCTAACCAAACTTTTGAAGCCTGGTTTTCTCGGTACGAAGTGTTGTTCGGTGAAGATGCTGATAAACTTAACGATGCTGAAAAGGTTAGGTTAATTTTGAGGAAATTAGAACCTCAAGTGTTTGACAAATACGCAGATTATATTTTGCCAAAAATACCCCGTGACCTTGATTTTCAAACCACAATTTCTACGCTCAAAACCATCTTCGGAAGGAAGGAATCGCTTTTTAGCACCCGAATAAATTGTTTGCAATATACAAAATGTGATGATGTTGATTACGTAACATACGGTGCAATGGTAAACAGGAATTGCGACAATTTTGAATTCGGGAAACTTAAGGAAAATCATTTCAAGTGTCTCATGTTTATTCGAGGTCTACAAAATCCTGAAGATGGCGAAATAAGAGCTCGATTGTTAAATTTTTTGGAAACTGATACTGAAGGCACAATTACAATTGACAAGATGGTAAGCGAAATACACAGAATAATCAGTTTAAAGCGCGATGCAGCTTCGGTGGAACAAAGTACTATAGTACACGCCGTTAAATACAAGGATCAGAATAATGTAAAGAAACAAATGTTCCACAACGACCGCCCGCGACGGCCATGTTGGCTTTGCGGGGAGATGCATTTCGTTAAGAATTGTAAGTATGCGAACCATCCATGTGAACAATGCGGTGTCACGGGCCATAAGGAAGGGTATTGTCCTGGTTTAGGAGTACAACGTACACGAACTCAAAACAATTTTAAGAAAAAACGGAATCACCAGGTAATGCTGTTAAATAATATTAGTGCTAACAGAAAGCATATAATGGTCACTATCAACGGAATAAAACAGCGGTTGCAATTCGATACAGGCGCCGATGTAACTATAATTTCGCAAAACGTTTGGTACAAAGTAAATAAACCGTATATTAAACAAGCTTCGTTAGTTCCAAGAGACGCATCAGGTCACGTCCTGGACATAATCGGCCAATGCAAAACAGAAATTGGTTTTCAAGGGAAATTTATAACGGCGAACTTATTTGTGACCAAGCACCAGCACCTCAATGTAATGGGGACAGATGTAATGGATTTGCTTGACATCTGGAATTATCCCATTGATTACATATGCAACAATATCAGCCTAAACGAAATAGAAGAAATTCAACAAAAATTTCCAACAGTTTTCAAAAACGAACCAGGTCATTGCGCTTCATTTCACGTTAACTTGAAGCTCAAAGAAAACGTAAAACCTGTGTTTAAGCCAAAACGACCAGTGGCCTACGCTGCACTTACACAAGTGGCGGAAGAACTTGAGCGGCTGGAAAAAGCTAACATCATTACACCAGTGAGCTATTCGAGATGGGCAGCGCCAATTGTGGTTGTTAAACGAGCAAATGGAAAAGTTCGCATATGCGGCGATTATTCAACCGGACTTAATGACTGCATGGAAACACACACGTACCCTCTTCCTTTGCCGGATGATATTTTCGTCAACTTCAATAACTGCACCTATTTTTCACGTATTGATCTAACCGACGCTTATATGCAAGTAGAAGTTGACTCGCCAACGAAAGAGATTCTAACCATTAATACGCATAAGGGTCTTTACACATTTAACAGGCTCGCTCCTGGGGTTAAGTCAGCCCCCGGAGCCTTCCAACAAGTTATGGACAAAATCCTTTCCGGCATACAATATGCGTACCCATACTTGGATGATGTCATCGTCGCTACAACATCACTGGAACACAACAAACAGGCCGTGCATGAAGTTTTCGCCCGATTTGCAAGGTATAATCTTACTGTAAATTTTGATAAATGTAGTTTTTTCTCCCGCAGTTGTACTTACCTTGGCTACAAAGTTGACGGTAATGGTGTCAGACCAGATCCAGGGAAAATTTCAACAATTTTAAAAATGCCAGCTCCGACAAACATATCAGAGTTGCGTTCATTTCTCGGAGCTGTGAACTATTATGGAAAGTTTATACGGAAAATGCGACAATTACGAGCTCCTTTGGACGAACTGTTGAAGCATGACCGCGAGTGGAAATGGTCCGAGGATGCCCAAAATTCGTTTTCAAAATTTAAAGAAATTTTAGCCTCGGATTTAATGCTTACGCATTATAATCCTAAACTTCCCATAAAGGTTGCTGCGGATGCATCTACAGTTGGTATAGGGGCATATATATGTCATCAGTACGCGGATGGCTCAGAAAAGGCAGTTTACCATGTTTCACGTTCACTAACGCCGGCCGAACGCAACTATTCACAAATTGAAAAAGAAGGCCTCGCCTTAGTTTTTGCAGTTCAGAGGTTTCATAAGATGCTCTACGGACGTCATTTTAAATTAGAAACGGACCACAAACCTTTGCTGGCCATATTTGGGAGTAAAAAAGGAATACCGACGCACACTGCAAGTCGACTACAGAGGTGGGCATTAACCTTAATGTCGTATGATTTTGAGTTATCGTACGTGCCAACATCGCAATTTGGGTGTGCTGACATTTTATCTAGACTAATTAACAAAGATCGGAAGCCGGATGAAGATGTCGTAATTGCCTGCGCTACATTAGAAGCAGAGGTGAAATACGTCGCACAGAAAGACATCGAAGCTTTACCCGTTTCATACAGCATGGTTCGGTCAGCTACACAAAAAGACACTTTGCTGCGGAAAATTGCAAAATACATGAACACATCGTGGCCAAAATCTATCACAGAAGATGAAAATGCATTTTTTATTCGTAAAGATGGGCTTTGTGTTATTGATGGCTGTTTACTTTATCTGGATCGTATTGTGATACCCAAGAATCTTCGTCAGCGAGTGTTAAAGCAATTACATAAAGGCCACCAAGGCATTGTGCGAACGAAATCCCTTGCCAGAAGCTATGTGTATTGGCCAAACATAGATAAAGATGTTGAAGAGTTAGTTCGCAAATGTAGTATATGCGCGAAAACAGCAAAGGCGCCACCGAAAACAATGCAACCATGGCCGCTTGCTCAACGTCCAATGCAGCGAATACACATCGACTTGGCCGGGCCAGTAGATCAGACTACGTTTCTTTTGGTTGTGGATGCCTATTCGAAATGGCCGGAAGTGTTTCCTTTAAAGTCAACAACATCGAATGCAATAATTGATTGCCTCAACGAATTTTTCTCGCATTTTGGATGGCCTGAATGTCTGGTCAGTGATAATGGCACCCAATTCACATCACAAATATTTGATACCTTTTGCGCTGAGCGAGGAATACAACACATTTGTACGGCGCCATTTCACCCCCAGTCCAACGGTCAAGTTGAGCGTTTCGTGGACACGTTCAAGCGCTCTTTAAAGAAGCAATCTTCTACAAATAAAGTAAATGGAATTCGGGAATTTCTTCTTTATTATCGAGCTACAGCTCATAATAATGTACCAGGAAACAAGTCTCCTGCTGAGCTTTTTTGGGGAGGAAGGTAAGAATAGACATGGACCTACTCTCAAAGCCAAAGCCCCTTGGGATCACATCATCAAATCAAATGAGCCTTCACCATAAGCTGAAAACCAGACAATTTCAAGTGGGCGATTCAGTATACGCGAAGGTTTTTAAGCAGAATAAGTATTTCTGGGCGCCAGGCGTTATAAAAAACCGAATTGGGAACATAAATTATGAAGTGGAGATTGTTTCCTTTCCCTATTTTAAATCTATGAAGTCACATGTTAATCAGTTACGTTTTCGTTACGCTGAACCTAGCGGAGTAAGTGCGTGGTTGGATGATTTTAATCTCAATATCTCTGACTCGACAAGTAGCGAGAGTAATGGAACCACGGGCACAGAGCGAGATGCAGAAACTCAAGAGCTAGAATCTTCCTCGGTTACTGGAGTAAACACGTTACAGCCGCAAATTGAAAAATCATCCACCCCAGTCGGGAACAACATTACCGAAGGTACACCAGTTAGAAGATCAAGTCGATTAAGACGTAGGCCAGATCGACTTCGTGATTTTACAACCTAAAAGGGGAGATGTTATGGATGGCAACCCACTCCATGAATATCCAGAAGAGTTAAACAATTCGGGTTCTCTCACGCATACATACTAGCCATATACAATTGTCATTACATATTGTAACGGTATACATTTATTTTTATTTGTGCTCAAGTATAGCACAAATAAAAATAAATGTATTAACAATATGCTGATCTTAGAATCATTCCGTTTTGAGTAGTCACGTTGAGAAGAAGTGTACTTGGAAAATAAATAAATATATTGTTCTACCACTTTAATCATTTACGCCTTGTTATTGGGATAGTGGTGAGGACATAACAGTATGCAAGGCGGGCATGCTAACCATTGCACCGCGCATACTAACCATTGTACCAGAGTGGTTACCTCAGTCCTGTGGCGGTTCTTGTTCTTTGGAAATAGGCTCGGATACGTTGCCATAAAAGAAAAATGTAATAAGGTAGCTCTTTTAGAAATATACGAAACGTGTACAACATTTTCACAGTGAATTTAGGATGATGATAAATTGACGTACAGTAAAAGATGAAAGTCTGCCGTCCATTCCTGACGATTTTCATCAGTCCTGACATCATCTACTTCCAAAGTTTAATACAATTGTAACGACCCACCTTTTAGGGCCTTGAGAGTGGTTACATCAGTCCTGTGGCGGTTCTTGTTCTTGGAAATAGGCTCGAATACGTTGCCATAAAAGAAAAATGTAATAAGGTAGCACTTTTAAAAATATACGAAATGAATACAACATTTTCACAGTGAATTTAGGATGATGATAAATTGACGTACAGTATAAGACGAAAGTCTGCCGTCCATTCCTGACGATTTTTATCAGTCCTGACATCCTTTACTTGCAAAGGATTTCTAAAACGTATTTTGACATCTATTTATATATATCGGAATTATCCAATATATTGTTTACGAACGTTTACTTTTGAAAATTACCGAATTGCTGAGATTTTGTAATACATTTGGTAGAGAGTTCTAAAGACATCTGATGAAAAAGAAGATATTAATATTTATAAACGTATATACATCTGTAATAAATACACATTTTATCTTTGGTGGAAAGGAGATATTTATAATTCGTAAAATTGAATTATATTTCCTCTTCTTTTAATTATATTTGTTTCTCTTGTTAATTAATAAAATCACTGATTTTATTCAATGTAATCATAATTGTGTTGTACGGTGAAACCTCACAAACACTCTGAAAAGAGAACCAAAGCGGACAATTTTCGTGTGACGTTTGCTATTATGTTATCAAACTAAAATTAACCACTCACGCCTACCAAATGCGAGCAACATTTCGGCAACCGTGAATGTCCACTTCTGAGAATTTTCACCGCACATTTCCCGCTATTGAGTGCAACTTTAGAGTATTAATTTCAGTTGTTTATCATTTTGTATTTTGATTATCTGTGAGTTAATACCAATTTTCATATCAGATAATGTTCACTCAGTTCATAAGAAATGCGGTAACGAAAATCAGAAAATCCCTCCCATCATTTAATCCATTACCGCCCTCTGTCCCCATATTAAGATACCTGTTTAAAGTCAAACAATTATGAGCTACCCGCTATTTTTGTAATTTTATATACACGTATGACAGCTTTATACTCCATTTGATCTATAAACAAAGACACTTGGTCGCATTTGATAAACAAGTGATATATTCAATGTGTGTTATTCTTATTATTCGGTTAACTTTCGTAAAATAATTTCACTAGTTTTATGTGTACCAAGTAGGGGTTTCTTTTTCCCGGACTTTTTGCATTCCCGGGAAAGTGGGAATTTTTTTTCGAATTTCCGGGGATCCCGGTCAAAGGGAAACCTGCTTTGATGTGGAATACATTTAGACATTTGAATAAATTACAAATAGCCTAAAGCTACGGTTATAACGCGCTCTCTGGACAACCAAAGGGTGATACGGTCAAAATTTGGTCAAGGGAAAACGCGTGTAAATCGGTGAAATCCTTTATTTAAAAATTCAAATTAAATTTATTTTTCAAGTTCAATTAGTATAAAATTCAGGAAAAATATTCAGTTAGGCTTTCGCTTTTCCAAATCCGAATAGCCGAGCCTCACGCTTGACACCTACCATCAGATTTTGTACAGCCACCTTGTCCACATTCTTCGCCGCAGAAAGCCAGTTTGCCTTGAACTGCTGCTCGTCCTTAGCAGTTTTTTGGTCTTCTTTAGGTTCCGCTTGACAATAGCCCAGTATTTCTCAATTGGGCGGAGCTCTGGCGTGTTGGGAGGGTTCTTGTCCTTGGGAACCACCTGCACGTTGTTGGCGGCGTACCACTCCATGGCCTATAATGGCAAGATGCCAAATCCGGCCAAAACAGTACGGAACAACCGTGTTTTTTCACAAAAGGCAGCAGATGTTTATTCAAACACTCTTTCACGTAAATTTCTTGGTTGACAGTCCCGGAAGCTATGAAAATTCAAACCACAGGTACAGATGGCTTGCCAAACCAGATATTTCTTTGCGAACTTTGACAGTTTTATCTGCTACCTTTCCCCTTCCATTTGCCGTATAAAACTCTTGTCCCGGAAGCTGCTTGTAGTCAGTCGTATTCTCTAACACCTCCCCTCGAAGTAGGACTTCATCTAGGCGACTTCAATTACTCCCAGCTCTTGAATATGTCGTTGATGCTTACTGGAACCAAGGCCCTTCGTGAGTACGTCGGCTGCCATATCATCTGTTCTTTTATATTCAAACTTAATGCACGAATTCAGTGTCTGTTGCAAAAATTGGTGCCGAATATCAATGTGCTTGGTACGTGAGTGATACCCAATGCTATTTATTAATTTTTGGGCGCTTTGGCTATCGTTAAAAATTGTAATATTATCTTCTGGTAAACCGATCTCTTCCAAAATTCGTTGAAGATACAATGCCTCTTTCGTAGCCTCGGTCATGGCAAGCAACTCTGCCTCTGTGCTTGATAATGCCACCGTTCTTTGCTTGCGAGCTTCCCAACTGATAGCCCCAGAAGACATTATGAAGGCAAATCCAGAATAAGATCGTCTATCGGATAGATTCGATCCCCAGTCGGCGTCTACCACTCCATACAATTGAATATTACTCTTAGAATACTTTAGCCCGTAGTCGATCGTTCCCTTTAAGTATCTTAGTACCCGTTTAGCAGCTTGCCAATGCTCGCTATTGTAATTGGAGTTGAACTGACTTAAAAAATTGACGGCAAACGCAATATCGGGTCTAGTGCTGATTGCCAAGTACATGAGGGCGCCGATCAAATTTTGGTATGGGTATTTCTGCATTGTTGTCAAATCTGGTTTTAAAGGTTTATCCAATTTACATTGTTGTTCCAAAGGTGTCATAGCCGGTTTACAATCTTTCATTTTGAAACGTCGAAGAACTGATTCAATATATTCCTTTTGCCCTAGTGATATTTCACCATTTTCCAAATTCTGGTTGAATTCTATGCCCAAACATCTGTCAACCTTTCCGAGATATTTCATCTCAAATGTTTTAGCTAATGATTTCCTTATATGATGTAGCATCTTGCTGTCATTTGTAGCTATTAATAAATCATCGACATAAACCGTGAGCAACATTATTTTTTCTGCCTTCTTGCTTATGAATAAGCAAGGATCCTGTCTCGATGGTTTTAGTCCCAGTTGTTGCAGTCTCTGACTCAATTTTTGGTACCATACTACTCCCGATTGTCGCAGACCATATAATGCCTTAACTAATTTACATACCGGATTTTTATATGTCTTCATATCATTTAACCATTTTTGGCCAATATACTTGGCTTGTCGGCTCTTCTCAGCGCTCGTTCCAACTTTTTCATTTCGTGACAATTTCTGCAAAATTTCTTCCAAACAATCTGGTATTTTCATAAAAACGTCCTCTGCGAGATTTCCGTTTAAGTACGCGGTTACGAAATCCATCTGATGAATCTCCAGATCTTTTTTAGCTGAAATTGCCGATATTAATCGTATGGTGGATGATCGAACTACTGGTGAATAAGTTTCCGAAAAATCCTCCCCTGGACGTTGGGAGCACCCTTTTGCCACTAAACGAGCCTTTTTCTTATCGATTTTGGTACGAAATACAAATTTGTTGGCAATAACTTTTCTATCCTGTGGTTGTTCGGCAATCTCCCAGGTACCGTTTAATATTTGTGCCAAAATTTCATCTTCTATTGCCAAAAGCCATTCTGAGCCATCTGTGGAATTTATCGCCTCGTCACAAGAAAGTGGTTCGTCAGCAAAAGCAGCATTAATATATTCACAGTCTTCGAAACCCTCGAAATCATCCATATCTGCATCACTATCATCTATACCACTATTGTCGATAGATTGTTGTTGCTGTTGGTCTGTGGATTCTTCTTCCTTTGCAGGTATCTCAATCTCGAATTGTGATTTTGAATCTCCATTTGTAAATGGCTCAAAAGCATCTCCAAAAAATTCATCGGTAAACCTGACGTCACGACTGATTATTATATGGCGTTTTCTTGGCGACCATAGTCGATATGCCTTTGCTTCATCAGAGTAGCCAACCAAAATGCATTCTTCCGAGCGAGAATCCAATTTTCCATTTGTCTTGTCCTTTATAAGGACATACGATCGGACACCAAAAATTCTCAGATGTTTAATTGATGGTTTCTTACCTGACCATAGTTCTATTGGCAATTTCCCATTCAACGATTTGGCGGGACATCGATTTCGCAAGTAATTGGCGGTGTTAACAGCTTCCGCCCAAAATGTTGGTGGCACTCCAGCTTGCCTCATCATACATCTAGCCATTTCGAGCAATGTCCGATTCTTCCGCTCCGATATGCCATTTTGTTGAGGGGTATGAGGAGCTGTCAATCGTCTTCTAATACCTGCATCTTCTAGGAATTCATTAAATGGCTTGTTTATGTACTCGGTTCCGTTGTCGGATTGAAGATATTTTATTTTATTGCCAGTCAATAACTCTGCCGATTTCTTAAACTTTTTGAAGGCTCCAAACACATCTGATTTTTGCTTAACGAAATACACCTCGCAGTATCTAGAATGATCGTCTATGAATGTGACAAAGTATCTCGATTTCGAATGTGAATCAACTCGCATGGGTCCACAGACGTCGCTATGGACGATCTCCAATAATGCACTGGTACGATTTTCAGTTCCGCCACTGAAGCTGTTACGGGTCTGTTTCTCGCTCAAGCAAACCTTACAAGTTGATAATCGTTGACTAGGCTTTATCGTGATACCCTGTGCACTTTTTGATTTGACCATCAATTTTAAATCCCGTTCATTTAGATGTCCTAGTCTTTGATGCCACATATCCATATCATTCAATTTTTCCCTTGCCGAATTTACGGACTCAATGGTGTTTAAAAAATAGAGGTTGCCTTTTCGTACCGCTTTGCAAATCACATTTCCATCTTCAACTATGAAAGCCTCATTCTTCTCAAAATTCACCTGATAGCCTTTGTCAGTTAATTTTCCAATAGACAATAAATTTGTGCGTAAATCTTCAACATACATTACGTCCCTTATTATAAAAGGCTTCCTTTGCCCATCATCAATGACATTTACTCTCACATTACCAATTCCAGATATGTCGCTCATTTCACCATTTGCCAAACATACGCTCTTTTTTATCTCCTTCATGTCTACAAATCCTTCTTTGAATGCACTCATATGTGAAGTGCAACCGCTGTCAAGACACCATTCGTTGGAATTGTCAAATGTTTTTAAAGCAATATCAACACAATTAAACAATGATTTCTCTCTTCGCTCATTCTCTTCAGCATGATTTGCGCCTTGTTTTGATCTGCAGTTTCTTGCGAAATGCCCAAATTTTCCGCATTTGAAACAACCCTGTTTTTGTGCTTTTGTTTGTGGTTTTGCATTCTCATTTTGGTTCCCTCTTGTTGACTTTTGAAAATTTCCGTTGACATTGTCCCTTTTTGGCTTTGCATACATTGCATTATGTTCATCCCGTTCGCTTTTTGCTTTGCGTGATTGGTCCTCTTCAAGGATTTTGACTCTAAGCACCTCGGGTGTTGGGAGTTCGTCTCTAGTTTCCAATGCACAGCGAAAAGTTTCAAATGAGTCAGGCAAACTATAAAGAAGTAAAATTGCGAGTAAATCGTCTCCAATGGTAACATTTATTTCTTTAAGTTTGCTGACTGCATCGAAGAAGTCGTTTAAGTGCTCTCTGGCATTATCACCATCCTTCATGCGTGCCAAGGCAACGCGTTTCAATAGTGTGGCCTTCCTGGCCGGACCCTTTGATTGGAAGGTGGATTCCAATTTCAGCCATATATCCCTTGATGTGTCACACTCAGTTATAAGGCCCAATTCTGATGGTGCCATTGACAATAATATGTCCGCACTGGCCTTTTGGTCAGCAATCTTCCACTTTGCGGCAGCATCACCCTCTGGGCATGGTGTTGTACCACTTACATACGACCATAGGTCATTCTTTATAAGAATTGCACGAATTTGCAATTTCCACGTACCATAATTCTGGGAATTCAGGGGTTCTATTCGTATTGTGTTGCCCGACATATTTATTTTCAATAAACGTATACTTCCAAAGTAGTCTGATTTATTTTTTAACTCGTTTTCCCGAAACTGAGCCTGGGCCCATAACCTGTTGTTAATTCACTTGTGGTTTATTCCAGACTAACTGGTAAAATTTGAATCTTAGTACAATAGGATAAAGTAATAATAATAAATGACATTTCAAAAGAGATTAGATAAAACATGAGTACAAAAAGATGTTACAAAACACAGTGTTGTAATTTATTTGATAATATGCAGGTAACTACTTCGTATTCTCTAACACTACCTTCTTGTAATTCGATAGTCCGGCTCGTTTTTTGGCTCGATGCACGGTTGTAAACGATACACCCAGCTTATTTGCGTCATCTCGGAGAGAGAGGTTAGGGTTTCGCTTGAAACTACCGGCAACTCTCTTTGTCGTCTCAGCGGCTTCCGGTTTTCGATTTCCCCCCGATCCAGACTTCCTGGCTGTCGACAAACGTTCCCCAAACACTTTAATTACATTTGTAACGGTTGATTTGGCAACTTTTAGCGATTTTGCCAGCTTTGCGTGCGAGTAGCTCGGATTTTCGCGATGCGCGAGCAAAATTTTGATACGCTGCTCTTCTTGCTTGGACGGCATTTTGACAACTGAAGAGTGAATTCCAAAATCAAAATAGGAGCAACATTCTACACACACACACCTTCAAAATGAGGGGTGTTCAGGTTTTTTAAATGCAAAATTTAAAGAAATACGTCAAGTTTATATTGACCAAATTTTGACCGTATAACCCTTTAGCAATATATAAATACTATGTTATTCTCTTACATCAGCCATAAATCATACTAAAATACGAAATATTTTGTAATACAAAATATTCTGCAATGGTTAAGGCAGTTTCTTTGGGTATAGTTTTCGGAAGAACACTATTAATATAGTGGGATTTTTTGTAAATAAATTTGAAATTAAAGTAACTATCTTAAAAAAGGTTGGAATTTTCTTATTTCATAAAAACATCCTTGCAATAATTATGAAATTTTGAAATTATACATTTGCCAACGTGGGTTACATAAGGTAAAATGTCCCGTTGTTTTTAAAGGTTTACTCAGTCTAACAGTCTATCGGAAGAAATATGAAAATCATAAATTTGGAAGTGCAAACTTCTTTTTAACAATTGGGGCCCGTTGGATTCTGGATTAGAACCTACGACTATGTATGTTCCACAAGGCAACTACTACGTCTGGGTACCATAGTTATTCACATTACACTTCCAAAATCCACTTTAACTAGATTTCAACTGTCATTTGCCATATAAAACCCTCTATTATACATAAAATATTGTAAAGAATATGTCCCGGGAATTCCCGGAATCCCGTTCCCGGGAAAAAACCCTAGTACCAAGTGATCTAAAGTCTATAATTCTTTGCATATAATATCTCGATTGTGTGTAGATAGAACTGTTAAGACCTGTATTTGGTTTTTCCAATTAATAAATTATTGATAAAAACGAGCTCGAGGTTTGAGTTTTCATTTTTATTTTTATTCAATATTTCGTCTTTTCATTGAAAGACTTCATCGGGAAAATTTTTCTGAGTGTACAAAAAGAAAAAGAAAATATATACACAAACATTGAAATACATACAAAACACTTACGAAAACAACAAAAATATTACACCCACTATTGAGTAGAACCTAACGACTCGGAGTCTGTTGTCATACTAACTATTGTTCTTCCGCGCTTTTGTTTTTCTGATCAGATTCCTGCAGCTTTGTGCCAAATTGTCAGTGTCTGCCTTATATATAAAAAAAAAAACAAGTTTATCACATAAAACTGTTAAGTTTATTGTAATAAAAAGTGTAGAATTGTACTACCAGATAATGGAGATTTTTGGAGAATTTCGTACTTAATCTGTCCAATGTTCCCACATGGGGACACCCTTTTTTCTAAAAAGTGTCAGGTTCTATATTTAAATCTTTTTATTTAGTCGTTACTGAGTTAATAAAACCACGTAAAATCAATTTTTGTCAGACAGTTTCATTTTGGGCGTTGGTTAATATTTGTTTGTCAATTTTTCTGTTTACCAAAAAAGAGTAAGAAATCGTTGATATCAACAGAAGTAAAAAAAAGTATTGCATTGCAAAAAAAACTTTATGAATGTCTTTCTAAATATTACATGAGAAATTCGCGTATTGACAAATAACATTTGAAAACGAGTTGGATTCCAATATTTTTCAAACGTATGGAAAAGGTTCAAATTACAATGTATTTTCCTTCTTAAACATATAACAAATCGTCCTGAAATTTGACAGATTAGTTTTTTTGTCTGCAAGCAGAAGTTCGAAGATGAGCTCTATCAGTCCGGGGCAATTTTTACCCGATTAGCCAGAAATTTAAAATCCATGTTTTCTTGTAGCCCTCATATAGACCGAACTCCCGATTTTAATTATTCTAGAAACCGCAATTTTAATCCGGTTTTGCAAAAAAAATGGAAATCTAGAAGTAATATAGGCCCATAAATAGGTATGACGAATATGGTGTATATCGGTCCATGTTTTGGTATAGCCCACATATAAACCGATTTCCCGATTTTACTTCTTGGGCTTCTAGACAGTGCAATTTTTCTCCGATTTGCCTGAAATTCGAAACCTAAAGGTATATAGGTCCACAAAGACTTGTCTACTTTTTTTAAATTTTTAAATTTTACAACACATGAAAATCAAAACTTTTTGATTTTTGAAAATGTTAAGTCATATTTAAAAAGGTAAATTTTTTTATTGTGATCTTGGATACAGAGAATGAAGCCGACCCATTTTTGTCGGCGGCGGCTGACACTAAAGTTTTACCTCTGGCGGCGGCGGCTTGACGACTAAGCCGATATAAATTTGTCCATTCGGCGGCGCACAATCTTCCATTATAAAATCAATTTGAAGTTATTCGAATGGTAATGAGATTAGTTGTACAACCAATCTTACAATCAAATTTACATTTAGTTAAAATTTTCTGAGCTAAATATTTGCAAAAATGTTATAGCAGTTTGAAATTGATTGATTGTGGATGGAAGGTTCAACATTTTGGCAAAAATACTACAATTATTATTATATTTTTCTGATTTAAATCGATATTTTTGATGAATTGGCGGCTTAATTTGAGTCGAGATGAGTCGACATATTCTCTGCTTGGATATCGTTCTATTATCTTTTCTTATCAAATTAATAACTTCAGCCGAACCCCACTGGGCCCTGAAGCTGGCAGCCCAGGGATGACTTTTCCAGACCATATATTGAAACACATTTTGTAATATCCGTTTTTACCATATAAATTTGGATCCCCATCTTCTTCCATTTGGCCTCAATGGTCACATTTCTCTGGAGGAGCGTCCACTTTTTTCCAGACCATATATTGGGCCTCCCAAAAACATTTTGCAATATCCGTTTTTTACCATCGGATAGAGGACCAAATGATCTATATTTCACATATAAATCTGGATGCCCATTTTTCCATTTGATCACATTTCTCTCTGTTTCGTATATTTAGTATATATATCGTTTCCGTTTCTTTGATTAAAATTTCGATTTCTTTCCGTTTGGGCAATGTATGCCATTTTCTATGGAGGATTATCTAACAAAAATATTATTCGTATATCACTCATTTGTTTTCACATATAGATGGCGCTGAAACAAATATTCATAAGCGGATTTATTTTCCCTTACATTGTTATATGACCATATTGAGAAAGTCGTTCAATTAAGGAGTGTAGAGAAAATATTTGTGGCAGGCACGATCAAAAAATCCTAATAGGGGATTGGTTGTATAACGGTTTATATATTAAACATTTCTATTCAAAAGTAAGTGTGACAAACACTTCGATCCACTACAAGAAGAATTGGAAATGTAGTATACGATTTATCCTATGGTAAAGAATACAAACATTTAAGATAAATATGTTTGTGAAATTTTTTGGAAAAGAGCGATGGTCTGCAATTTTTATAAAACTTGAAAACTTTGCATACATAACGAATGATAGTGAAGAAGATTAGGCTTTTCCCGCATATGGAACTCTTGAATTTGGTCCAATATTGATCAAATTAAAAAATAAAATTAATTAAAAGTTCCGACTTTGAATATCCATGGATTTGTTGAAATTTTCTCATTTTCTTTTCAGGCAATGCAAATGTGATGTTCGAAAACTGAAATTCAGAATACTTACGTCTTGCACAATACATATAGTTGGTAAGACAAATAGTTTCGTAATATTTTCAAAATACCTGAATAACTGGCGAAGATACATATAATCTGGCTGCTCGTCAAAACGTAAACTGCGACAATAATTCAAATACATCGAAAATTCGGCTGGAAATCCTTTGCAAAGGACTTCTATTGGTGTGGACATCTTCTTTTCGGAAATCTTTTCATATTTTTGCTGCTTGTTGGTGGCTTTCATTCCTTGCCAGGGTAAAACACTACGGTTAAAGTACATCATAACATAGCCCAGTGATTCCATGTCATCTCTGCGGGACTGCTCAATGCCCAAATGGGCATTGATTGATGCATAACGTGCAGTTCCAGTCAAGTTTTTATCTTCTCGGTAAAGAATGTGTGCGCGTGTTGTAGGATCTCGGTACTTTTTAGCCAAACCAAAATCAATTAAAAACAATTTATTGCAATGGCGTCCAATTCCCATTAGAAAATTGTCGGGTTTTATATCACGATGGATAAAGCACTTCAAATGGATATATTCCAAGCGACCAATCATTTGGTCAACCAACATCAATACAGTTTTAATTGTAAAATGACGCGTACAAAAGTTGAACAAATCTTCCAATGATGGTCCAAGAAGGTCCATTACTAAAACGTTGAAATTCTTTTCTTTGCCATGATGACGAATGCGTGGAATACCCACACCACCACTTAAAATGCGATACAACTTTGCTTCATACTGAAGCTGTGGATGACGAGCAGATGTACTTTCCATTTTTACGGCGACTTCTTCGCCACTCTGTATACTTATTCCAAGGTATATGTCTCCAAAGGATCCACTGCCTACAATCGGAAAAAGAAGACACAACAAAAGATTCAATAGTGAGATGATTGCTTAAAACCGAACAACTTTATTAATTACATAAGAACTTAATATATGTATTAGCAAGTTATTCTAAATTATGTTCTACTTCACCGAAATAAAAAAATCTAGTTTGCGTGGTGAACCACGTAGTGGACGTCCAAAAACAGCAACAACAACAGAAATTGTAGCCAAAGTGTATGATATGGTATTAAATGATCGACGACTAAAAGAGCGTGAAATTGCTAATATCATGGGCATTTCAAATGATCGAGTCCATTTAATTTTGCATGAAGAACTACTGATGCAAAATCTTTCTGCAAGATGGGTGCCGCATTTGTTAACAGTCGATTAAAAACGCATAAGAATGAACATTTATCAAGCTTGTTTGGATCGTTTTAAGCGAAATAAAATGGATTTTAAGCGTCGTTTCATAACTGTTGATGAGACAGGGAGCCACCGTGGTGCAATGGTTAGCATGCCCGCCTTGCATACACAAGGTCGTGGGTTCGATTCCTGCTACGACCGAACACCAAAAAGTTTTTCAGCGGTGGATTATCCCACCTCAGTAATGCAGGTGACATTTCTGAGGGTTTCAAAGCTTCTCTAAGTGGTTTCACTGGAATGTGGAACGCCGTTCGGACTCGGCTATAAAAAGGAGGTCCCTTGTCATTGAGCTTAACATGGAATCGGGCAGCACTCAGTGATAAGAGAGAAGTTCACCACTGTGGTATCACAATGGACTGAATAGTCTAAGTGAGCCTGATACATCGGGCTGCCACATAACCTAACCTAACCTAACCTATACTCCAGATACAAAAGAACAATCCAAACAATGGACTGAAGTTGGAGGAAGTGCCCCAAAGAAGGCAAAAATAATTCAATCGGCTGGTAAGGTTATGGCAACGGTTTTTTTGGGACTTCAAAGGTATTTTATTGATTGACTATCTGTAAAAGGACAAAACAATAAATTCAGAGTACTATTGCAACCTTTTGGATAATTTTTCATCAAGACAACGCACCAGCACACAAAGAGTGTTTTAACAATGGCTAAAATGAACGAATTATGGTACAAGTTGCTCGACCACCCGCCTTATTCTCCTGATTTAGCTCCCAGTGACTTTTACTTGTTCCCAAAAAATTTTACCTCAAATGAAGATGCAATTACAATTGTAAACCACTATTTTGAAGACCTTGAGGAAAACTATTTTAATCAAGGGATAGAATTGCTAGAAAAGCGTTGGACTAAGTGTATTGAAGTTTCAGGAGATTATATTGAAAAATAAAAATATTTTTGAAAAACTAACTATTCTCTTTCATTGATAGGGTAAGAAGTTTCCGAACCGCCCTCGTACTTACTATGTGCTGGACTTCCTTGGTTGTACGTTTAATGATTTCGTGAATATTAGAAATGTGTATATGTTTAATAAGATTATCAGGGCTCAGATGCCTTTATTTGTAGTTGAATTGTTTAAATTTGGTAGGTCTACTAGAAATTCCCATATTGTAATTCCAAAGTTATGTTCTGTGTTAGAAAAATCGTTTCTTGTAAGAGTTGCTCGGGTGTTTAATATTTTTTTATTCTAATATCATTAGAACATAGATTTTAACTATAAGAAAATATTGCGTTAAACTGGATCATCGGTACCAGTCCTGTGATAGATCTATCAGTGGCAATTTGCACCAATGTCCCGCTGGAAAACTATCAGAACGATTTTTATAGAAAGTATCTTCCAAGATAGGTACTGATTTTTTCACTCAGTTTCCAGAGTATGCTTAAAAAGGGTAGTGACTCCGCTAGTGGAGACGGACAGTAAGGGTGAATCGTACAGACAAGGGTGAAACATATAAATATGGACGTGATCTTTGAGTCTGATCCATAGCACAAGACCACCACCGTGTACACACAGGGCAGACAAGTAGTTTTGCACCAACTAACAGGTTGGCTGATAAGTCCCCGGTCTGACACATAGATGGCGTCGCTAGTATTAAATGCATATTATTTTTATATAGTACCAACCAATGATTCGTGTCAAAATTTGACGTCTGTAAGTCAATTAGTTTGTAAGATAGAGCGTCTTCTGTGAAGCAACTTTTGTTATTGTGAAAAAAAAATGGAATAAAAGGAATTTCGTGTTTTGATAAAATACTGTTTTCTGAAGGGAAAAAATACGGTGGAAGCAAAAACTTGGCTTGATAATGAGTTTCCGGACTCTGCCCCATGGAAATCAACAATTATTGATTGGTATGCAAAATTCAAGCGTGGTGAAATGAGCACGGAGGACGGTGAACGCAGTGGACGCCCGAAAGAGGTGGTTACCGACGAAAACATCAAAAAAATGCACAAAATGATTTTGAATGACCGTAAAATGAAGTTGATCGAGATAGCAGAGGCCTTAAAGATATCAAAGGAACGTGTTGGTCATATCATTCATCAATATTTGGATATGCGGAAGCTCTGTGCAAAATGGGTGCCGCGCGAGCTCACATTTGACCAAAAACAACAACGTGTTGATGATTCTGGGCGGTGTTTGCAGCTGTTAACTCGTAATACACCCGAGTTTTTCCGTCGATATGTGACAATGGATGAAACATCACTACACTCCAGAGCCCAATCGACAGTCGGTTGAGTGGACAGCGACCGGTGAACCGTCTCCGAAGCGTGGAAAGACTCAAAAGTCCGCTGACAAAGTAATGGCCTCTGTTTTTTGGGATGCGCATGGAATAATTTTTATCGATTATCTTGAGAAGGGAAAAACCATCAACAGTGACTAATATATGGCGTTATTGGAGCGTTTGAAGGTCGAAATCGCGGCAAAACGGCCCCATATGAAGAAGAAAAAAGTGTTGTTCCACCAAGACAACGCACCGTGCCACAAGTCATTGAGAACGATGGCAAAAATTCATGAATTGGGCTTCGAATTGCTTCCACACCCACCGTATTCTCAAGATCTGGCCCCCAGCGACTTTTTCTTGTTCTCAGACCTCAAAAGGATGCTCGCAGGGAAAAAAATTAGCTGCAATGAAGAGGTGATCGCCGAAACTGAAGCCTATTTTGAGGCAAAACCGAACGAGTACTACCAAAATCGTATCAAAAATTGGAAGGTCGTTATAATCGTTGTATCGCTCTTGAAAGGAACTATGTTGAATAATAAAAACGAATTTTGACAAAAAAAATGTGTTTTTCTGGCTACTGAGGCAAGTTGCCTATTCGACTTCAACTATTTAGTCCATAGTGATACCACCGTGGTGAACTTCTCTCTTATCACTTTGAACGGATTTACCCTTTACGAAATAATCAAAATAAAAAATCAGAAAATTAATCTCTGCAACTGACAATTTTTTTTTCGCGGAGAAATACGGATCGTGTATATGCTTTATATGAGTAGGATGTATGGAAAAAAATTAATAACACGAAAATATATATGAATAACTGGTCTAGGTTTAAAAATGTTCAATATTACCTATTTTGCGACTAAGCCTGTATTTGCCGCCAACGATCACATCCGATCTATTTTTTATCAGGTTAAATTTATCCATTTTGGGAAGATTTTCGGCTTCTCAGCTTCTGTAAATAAAATTTATTGAATAATAATTTATTAAAGCATCCAAATATATTGCTGTAGGTAAAATTAATTTGTTTACAAATATATAAACATATCATTAGCTTAATGTGTAAAGGTGCTAAGTCAACCTTTTACAAAAAAAATGGATTAAGATGCAGATCGACAGATAAATCAAAAATACATAGTATACCAAAAAAATATATATATATTAAATATCTGCATTTATCTCAGTTTGGTAATGATGTGTAAAAGTACCAAGTCAGCACCTGTTAAAAAGTCCAATTTTAGGTTGAGAAGCCTTTGCTAAAAAATTTTAATAGCAATTTTTGTGTGCGATTTTGCGGAAAGTTTACTGCTTGTATTGATAGCATTTATGGTAACTACATTTACAGTTTTTCGAAAATAGGTTTAATTCACAATTTATTAAATTTTTTGTCTCTCCTTCAAAATGTCACCTTTACACATTAAGCTAACGATATATGCCATCAAATATCTTAAGAAAGTATTAACATTTGTATTTTTTTGATTTCATTTATTATTAAGAATATAACAATCATTTCATTTCATTTGTTATACTATTAAGTGATACAAAAGTCTTAAATAGACCTAAAATCCTGCATCTCACAAAATTGTAATGAAATATAAACTTCAAACATGGTATAAAAAAAGTAGATAACAATCTCAAAAACAATGGTGTAGAACCCAGAATAATATATTTATAAATAGTAAGTAATTTATAAATAGTAAAAAATTGTTTGCTTGGGGACTTGGAGTTTGGTAAGGAATTTACAGAAATTCGTTGGGGATTTTTGAAAATAATTTTGCATATTTTTGAACAAATGGTTCCGTTTCAACATACCCAGCAAAAACTAGGTAACCACATCTCATTACAATTGACATTACCAGGAGTAAAGCTGTCATTACACGTTCCATTACATTGCGGCGAGTTATAATGACTAACTTGTAATGACAAAAATAAATACTTCTCGGTAATTTTCGAATTGCTATTCTCAAATTTTTAGGCAGTTGTAGTTAATATAATTATTCACATAATCGAGCACTTACATAAAAAATCAAAAAAAAATATGTAATGTAGCGGTAATTCTGAAGATTTTGCCGTTAGGAATTTTTTATCACAAATATTTCATAATAATTGTGTTTAATGACATTATCATATTATGTTTTAAATAAATGCTTTCTTATACCTCATTCACATTACACTACCAAAATGCGTTTAAACTAAATTTCAAATGCCATTTGCCTTATAAAAAAAGGGATTTAAAATCCACTTTTAGTAGATTTCGAACTTAATGTGAATTGGCTATTGGATATATTGTATCGTAATTCACGAATCCAACTACCTTAAACAACCTACATTTATTTCTATTTTAAGTGTGAAATTAATTTGAGTGTAATCTTATTTAGATTATTTATTAGAATTTTTTTATTTATACAATATTCGTTTCTATTCAAGTAGTTCTCCTATTACAGCACCACTCGCCATATTTTGATCCATTGTAATCGGCAATAGAAATCAATATTTTCGAGATTTGGTTGCCTGAGACAATAAGAGGCTATTTTGCAAGTTTTGGTGTATCTACGAATAAGTCATTACATATTAGGTGATTATATGCTTTAAATGCACTACTTATTTTATGGCCGAAAGTATGCCTGGGAAGAAGTACTTCCCTCCTAGGACATGCGTATGTAAATGTAATCCGAAGCGATGCCAATTAATAAGTGGTTATTAATTTTTAAATAGGCTTACCTACAAGATTACCGGGTTATGAGAGTTTTTGCTGGGTAGAGAAACTAGATGTAAATAAAATTTATAGTGAATATGATTTACTTGTTTTTTTTCTACTTGAAAGAAGGTCTGAAAAGCCAATGTGATTCCACAAAACATAATTCCACAAAGCATACTTATCGTAAATTGTAAACATTTATGATACCCTACGTACTGAAGATATTGCTTTACCATTCTGTTCCTAACATATTGAAATATTATTCTCGCACTTCATATATTCTGTTGTCATGGTAAAAGTTCTGAATAGACCAACCGTACCGGTTTGTCCATGAGTCATCTTGATGTTTAAGGAAAAAACTTTTGGTTGCAGTAGTTGGTCGCGGTGGTATGACAAATGGACTATATCACCGATCTTTTAAAGGCTCCCGAAGACTCATTTGTTCAAGCCAACTGCAGCTCGAAACGTAATGATTGCAAACCAAAAAAAAAAATACCCATATATAGCCTATAATAATAAATTATTAAATATATATAAATTGATATAATTAAAACCTTCTTAAACAAATCAATTGAAAGAAAGAAAGCTTATTGTGTTGGTACTTCGGACTAAAAATTGGCACAGTTTTCTTCTTTTGCCATATTTTTGCTCCCGCTTTTTTTCCCCGATTTTTTTACAGTATTTTATATGAAACATTACCAACTATACTACAAAAAATGATTTTTACTACCGTTGGGTTAATTTATACATAGTAAAGATGATTAATAATAACGAAACTATGGAGTAAAATAGTTTTAGTATAAGCTTCCAATTTCTTTACCTATTTCAATATGTTACTATGCAATAGTTTGTCCGACCACATCAAAGGAAGTTTTCCTTGAGCGGGATCCCGGGAAATTTGAAAAAAGAACTGCTTTCCCGGGATTGGAAAAGAAAATCCTAGTTAGGTGGCAGCTCGATTTATCAGGCCCATTTAGACTATTCAGTCCATTGTGATACCACATTGGTGAACATCTCTCTTATCGCAGAGTGCTGCCCGATTACATGTTAAACTCAATGACAAGGGATCTCCTTTTTATAGCCGAGTCCGAACGGCGTTCTACCTTCACAAATGTCACCAGCATTACTGAGGTGGGATAGTCCACCGCTGCAAAACTTTTTGGTGTTCGGTCGAAGCAGGAATCGAACCCACGGCCTTGTATATGCAAGGCGGGCATGTTAACCAGTGCACCACGGTGGCTTATTCAAGCCCATAAATTTAAATGTCACTGAGTATTTTTCCTAATTTTTTCCATAAGACGAAGGTATGGACATTAGGAGCTAGAAAAATACTGTCAGCTCTGCTCTAAGGACTGATTTGCATAAATCATAAATAAATAAAATAAAAAGAATAATCTTAGATGAGAGAAGCAAAAAACTTGAAGAACTCAAAAGCATGACACCTGAATGGAAAGATTCAAGGCCAACGGAAGTAATAGAAATTACATACTCCTCTCTATGTTACATTGGAGGTTTCTGGAGAACATTGCCACTAGACCTACATTTCCCTGAAATGCGAACAGCTTAGCGAGCAGAGGCTCAATAGGACAATGTAGAAACTGATGACATTAGCACCAGGGCTCCCAATAAACACAAGCATTGGAGAAATGCTTATATTCAATACGCTTTCAAACATTTTTTCAAAGAATTACCTTAAAATTCAATTTGAGAAATTGTTGAAAAAATCGCGTTCTCAACAAAAAACAGGCATTACCCACAACAGTAGAATTCAACACGTTAGCAACAATCTCACAACATATTAGCAACAACTTTTCAAACTAAATTTAATTTTAATGCTTCAAACCTATTGGAAAATTTGTTGAAGGCAAGCAATTTGCACGGCCATTTGAATTAATGTTGAATATGGGATTCACTATCAAATTGATATGGTGTTACATGTGACAAATACTCATCCTTGTATTTGTTGGGCTGTGGAGTGGAGCCAATTTTGCTCGATTCCGACTATAGCATTTTTCATCACTCCGACTCCGGAGTGTACTAAATCCCCTTTTAATAACAAAATAAGTCTATATTTCAAATTTAAGGCCAAATGGCTTCTATATTCAATAAATTAAATTATGATAGAAGTCTATATAGACGCCCGTCATAATATGAACAAATAACAACAATCATATTTATTTATTTCTACATAGCAAACAAATTACATAAATTACAAACAAAATTTACTTAACCATAGTATATTTGGCTCAACAGCCGTATATATACACAAAAATGATCACCAAAAACAAAATCTAGACCGAGAATATAAAGGGTGATTCTTTTGAGGTTAGGATTTTCATGCATTAGTATTTGACAGGTCACGTGGGATTTCAGACATGGTGTCAAAGAGAAAGATGCTCAGTATGCTTTGACATTTCATCATGAATAGACTTACTAACGAGCAACGCTTGCAAATCATTGAATTTTATTACCAAAATCAGTGGCAGAAAATCCGCTTTTTTATCGACAAATTTTGTTCAGCGATGAGGCTCATTTCTGGTTGAATGGCTACGTAAATAAGCAAAATTGCCGCATTTGGAGTGAAGAGCAACCAGAAGCCGTTCAAGAACTGCCCATGCATCCCGAAAAATGCACTGTTTGGTGTGGTTTGTACGCTGGTGGAATCATTGGACCGTATTTTTTCAAAGATGCTGTTGGACGCAACGTTACGGTGAATGGCGATCGCTATCGTTCGATGCTAACAAACTTTTTGTTGCCAAAAATGGAAGAACTGAACTTGGTTGACATGTGGTTTCAACAAGATGGCGCTACATGCCACACAGCTCGCGATTCTATGGCCATTTTGAGGGAAAACTTCGGAGAACAATTCATCTCAAGAAATGGACCGGTAAGTTGGCCACCAAGATCATGCGATTTGACGCCTTTAGACTATTTTTTGTGGGGCTACGTCAAGTCTAAAGTCTACAGAAATAAGCCAGCAACTATTCCAGCTTTGGAAGACAACATTTCCGAAGAAATTCGGGCTATTCCGGCCGAAATGCTCGAAAAAGTTGCCCAAAATTGGACTTTCCGAATGGACCACCTAAGACGCAGCCGCGGTCAACATTTAAATGAAATTATCTTCAAAAAGTAAATGTCATGGACCAATCTAACGTTTCAAATAAAGAACCGATGAGATTTTGCAAATTTTATGCGTTTTTTTTTTTTTTAAAAGTTATCAAGCTCTTAACAAATCACCCTTTAGCTCCTAATTTGAATATTTCTTTTGGAATCCACAATTCTTGCAAAATGTATGGAAATCTCATAGTGGCAAATACCAAACTAACCTACCCTAATCTCTCAAGATATGAGGATCGGTTTATATTCGAGAGCTATATCAAAAATTGCCCGGTGTACCCTAAGAACAGTGTCTTAAAATAATATTGAAAATATAAATAAAATTAAATCGATATTTCGAAATTTTACAAATAGAATTTTTGATGGCGGGCACTAAACTCGATCGATTCGGTCAATCTTTTAGTATAACATTAGAAGTTGGAATGCAATTACTGTCAGAAAGTTCATTGATCGATTGAAGAAACCAATGGAATTTTATTTACGTGAAATGCTAATATTGTGAGTTATAAAAGGTTGGCTGATAAGTCCCCGGTCTGACACATAGATGGCGTCGCTAGTATTAAATGCATATTATTTTTATATAGTACCAACCTTCAAATGATTCGTGACGTCTGTAAGTCAATTAGTTTGTGAGATAGAGCATCTTTTGTGAAGCAACTTTTGTTATTGTGACAAAAAGGAATCTGGTGTTTTGATAAAATACTGTTTTCTGAAGGGAAAAATACGGTGGAAGCAAAAACTTGGGTTGATAATGAGTTCCCGGACTCTGTCCCAGGGAAATCAACAATGATTGATTGGTATGCAAAATTCAAGCGTGGTGAAATGAGCACGGAGGACGGTGACCATCAAAACATCAAAAAACTCCACAAAATGATTTTGAATGACCGTAAAATGAAGTTGATCGAGATAGCAGATGCCTTAAAGATATCAAAGGAACGTGTTGGTCATATCATTCATCAATATTTGGATATGCGGAAGCTCTGTGCAAAATGGGTGCCGCGCGAGCTCACATTTGACCAAAAACAACAACGTGTTGATGATTCTGAGCGGTGTTTGCAGCTGTTAACTCGTAATACACCCGAGTTTTTCCGTCGATATGTGACAATGAATGAAACATGGCTCCATCACTACACTCCTGAGTCCAATCGACAGTCGGCTCCGAAGCGTGGAAAGACTCAAAAGTCCGCTGGCAAAGTAAAGGCCTCTGTTTTTGGGATGCGCATGGAATAATTTTTATCGATTATCTTGAGAAGGGAAAAACCATCAACAGTGACTATTATATGGCGTTATTGGAGCGTTTGAAGGTCGCGGCAAAACGGCCCCATATGAAGAAGAAAAAAGTGTTGTTCCACCAAGACAACGCACCGTGCCACAAGTCATTAAGAACGATGTCAAAAATTCATGAATTGGGCTTCGAATTGCTTCCCCACCCACCGTATTCTCCAGATCTGGCCCCCAGCGGCTTTTTCTTGTTCTCAGACCTCAAAAGGATGCTCGCAGAGAAAAAATTTGGCTGCAATGAAGAGGTGATCGCCGAAACTGAGGCCTATTTTGAGGCAAAACCGAAGGAGTACTACCAAAATGGTATCAAAAAATAGGAAGGTCGTTATAATCGTTTTATCGCTCTTGAAGGGAACTATGTTGAATAATAAAAACGAATTTTGACAAAAAAAAGGCGTTTTTCTTTGTTAGACCGGGGACTTATCAGCCAACCTGTTAATAATCTAGCAAAAGTTGGTAAAATACGACATTCTTCCAAAGGAGTTGAAACGAAATCATTAAATTTGAAATCAATTTCGAAACCAGCTATAGAAAGGTTCTGGTATCTAAGCAAGATATCTGAAGAGTTTTTAATATGGCTGAGCACACAACTAATATGGCTACTTGGATGTACCAAGGAACTGCAAATTATAGGAGAGGCATCTATTTTGCAATTATCACACAGATATCTGTGATAAGACGTCTTGTCCTGAGGGCCTTCGCCAAATAGAACGACTATTACATGAACTACCACGATTCGGAAGAGAAAATACTTCTTGAAAGAGTACTCCGTTTTTTAGAGAAAAAACATAATTAGAAAATATTAGGTTAAATATAAATGGAAATTCCTAACAGTATTAGGTTTTTCTTTGTGAACACTGTATCACAATGAACTTCTTGTTCAAGTGACCCTGAAGTAAGAAGTTGCCACAACAACCTAACCTAACTTACACTCAACCAATTGAAAAATATATACAAATCTATCTTGCACTTGTCTTTCAAGGCAATCATAAGGGAAGACCATTATATGCTGTCATGGTCGCAGTAGGAAATAGAAAACCAATCCACATTAAAGCTAAATTCCCAATAAAATTTTTAGTGGTCACTATAGTTATTCTATAATTACTTCACAGACAAATGGTACAAATACGCTAATTTTATTATGACAATTGCGTATTATGCTCAGATGGCTTGGATGTATTTTAGTTTTGCTATCTAATTATATACCCTTCCAATTTGAAATTCGGATACAATATCTGAGAACACATAAGACTTCTCTAGCCTATGTATCTTGTTACTCGAAAAACATGATTCATTTTCCATAAGCACGTAAGACATGATAAATCTTCCCGCTAGCGATGAAATTAGTTGTGAACATTTTTATTGTTTCGCTGAAGTGCAGCATCGATTAAAAACAACCCAAACTATCTATATACGCATGAATTATCATATATGGAGTCAAACAAGCACACTAAGTAAAATTCGGTTAACGTTATAACAAAAAAGTATATATATATGCCTGAATCTTAACGTGGCTTATAAGATATTTTCCAAACACATCCAGTTTTTCACTTGACTATAGGAATTATTTACGATTTTCCACGAAATTGAAATGGAAAATCGTGGTCTGTTTAAAATTATTGATGAACCAAACATTGTATATATTCTAAGGGAAATATATGCAAAATATTACGTATTTAAATTCCGGAGACACTTTAATTTAGCTGCTGTATCTTAAAATAATTTTCCACTATGAACAAGGAATTGTCGTGTACACAAAAAAAAATGAAAAAATGATTTCACAAAATGTCTTACCAATGAACAAAATGGTTGTCTCAAGGTAGACGTTTTACACCGTTTCTTTGTCGAAATAAAAAAAATATAAAACAGAAACTTTGGTGGAAACTCCCAATACACAATTTGCAGCAAATTCTGGGCAAATTCGCAAAATTTTAATTTTTGTATTATTCTTTATAATTTTCTTTTTCGAGGAAACTCGTCTCTGGCAAAAGTATCGAATATATATAAATGGTAAATCGACCACGATTGTTGTCGATACAACCACTCTATATCGATTAGTAATTCTTATAATCGATATTTACTTAAAGAGTCCATACAATAGCGAAGAAGTCCACCAACAATACAAAATAATGAAGAACTAACACATGCAACGTTCATGATTTTATTTAGGTGAGTGGGTACTAAATTCGTGTTCCAGAGGAGTGAACACAGGGTACACTTACAACGTAGAAACAGTAAAACTAACCCTGGCTAAACTCTAGATTTTTTCCAAAAATTCAAATATGGTAGAACTCTAAGAGTAGATTACAACAACAAATTTATTTTTTCCTAGCGGAAGTAATCGGGTAATCGGTTATTCGGTTCGTAAATCTAAGTAAAGAATCGTTTATAAAAGCGTTTCTGGGGAACCGATTACTTTGAAATAAACATCTCTAGAAAGAAAATGATGATACTACGTTCGCACTAGACACGAAATGTTGCTATTTAGAACCAAAATCTCTTTACAAATCTCAAGTGTTCGGACTGGCAAAATAACGAGATTTCGTAGATTTGAGGATTTAACAGCTGTTTGTAAATATATCAATACAAACACAAAACCGTATGTGGACACGCACATACACATTCATCTACAAGGAAAATTGGGGCAGGGTTGCAAAAAGCGCATTTTTAGTACTAAAACCACAGTTGTACAAGGCAGTATAGAGGATTTTGAAAGTGATTGTGTTGAAATCCTCTACGAGCCAGCTGATATTTTCCTATTGCAAATCTACTGAGAATTAGGAGGATTTCGGCCAAAGTCCTCGTTTACGATGATTTCGTGTCTAGTGCGAACGTAGTATGAGACCATACAAACTTTGTATGACGGATCTATTCGATATATCAGTTCCGAATATACAGATGAAAACGTGTTGTTTGGAACCGGCAAAACAGCTCAACATTCAAACACTTCTCGATATAAAGGTGCTAATTTACCGTTCCATTTTGTAGCTAAAAGCCTTTTTACACTACGCACATCTAACATCTTACATCAATTTGCCAAAGATGTTAACATTTCTCCATACTAATTTTGACGTCGTGTGTCTCAAAAATGTTTAACATGTTCCTATTTCACTTTGTTTCAACTTATTTTATTCGAGCATTTCATGTGTCTTCACTAGAAAAAGTGTCATCACTAATACAAATTTCAAAATTTTCATTTGAAAATATGGAAGTTGACGTTTTATGTAAGTATATTGTAATTTTATTTCCATTCTTTTTCAATAAAAAAACTCATCATTTTAGGAAGAACAAGAATTTCTCAACGTATTGTGCGGTCGTCAATGGAAGAGAATGTTTTGTTAGACATACGGAACCAAAAAGATTTCTCGTGTCTATCAAGGCAGGTACATGGGCAGGCACGGACGAAATTGTATCTGTATCATGAGTACAGATAGATCTTTTAATGATTTCAATAGGAGTGAAAAATGAAAGGAATACAAGAACGTGGACAGAAAACCACAGAGATGCTAAAACGTGTAGATGAAAACTCCAAAAAAGAATGCAAATTCTCATATGGAGCTTTTGAAAATATTGTGCACAAATAACTAAAACCACCTAAATTTTAAAATGTTCTTGTGTGTAATGGTAAATAAAGATAAACAACAAAAACCTTAACATTTTGCATCAATTTTTTCATTTAATTTTTTTTTCATTTAATTTTTAATAATTAAAGGGAAACAAATTTTTCTTTATAACAGAAAAGTCAAATTGAAAGATGTAAAATGTTAGATGTTGAACATATAACGCCATGTTTCAAATTTTCATAGGTTCCATTCGTTCCCCATAAATGCACTTAAGTTTAAAAGGCTATAACACTTTTACATATCCGCTATAGTTAAGTTTAGGCTGATATCTCCACTAGAACCGGATATTTTAATCGGAATATACAACTGCTACATTTATTTAATTTCTTCAAACAAAACGGAAGATCAAAGTATATGGATTTATATGCATATTGGGTTTACAAAGAAAAAAGAAACATTTTTAAAAGGAAATTTTCGACGTACATTGATTTCACAAAATGTCTTAACTAAAATATAACTAAATAATAAAGGAAATTGCTGGAAGAAAATGCTCTAAAAATGGAAGCAAACTGCAGAAAATTGGAAGACAAATTGGGTCAGAACTAGAAGTTAAAGGTGGACCTTCTGTTTTTGAAGGCTCAACTTCATTTGATGTATTCAAATTCCACTTCGATATGATTGCTTGTAGAAATTTGTGGAATGACGATGACAAAGTAATCGAACTTCTGTTCCTCTAGAAATAATTATAATGAAGTTATAGTGGCACTTCAACGAAAGTAATAGTGACACTTCAACGAAAGTAATACCCTGCCAACATTTTTTGAATTTGGGGACTCTTTTGAGAATCCCCACTACGTCGAAAACAATCATATACGACATCAAAAACTCGTCGGAAAAGCGCCGTCACTATTGAGAAGTTGTACCACGCCAAGTTACTACAAAAATGTTTCGCATGAGTGCAATTATTAGGTGCCTTTATAGATCAATTTAGAACGACGCCAATAAGGGACCCTCCAAACAATCAGAAAAAGTGCATTTTAAGATAGTTGTAAAAGAATCATTGTGGTCGAGTAAAACACGTTTGTTTAGATATTTATTAATTTGATTAAACATTTACAAATTCTTAAAAATATAACATTTATACCACTATCACATTACATTTAACATAATTTTTGGCATTAATGATGATGTTGAGTTACAAGTAGCGAGTTACATGTTGCTGCGTCTATCAACCAGTGTTTTTATTCCATGGAGGCAGCGTGTCTGTAAAATATCTGAAAAACAATCACTTTATTCCATTTGGAAAATCACCAAATTGTTCACCAATATACCTTTCACAATTTTAAGCGTATAATCTATGTTTTCAGAACTTTATTTTCGTTTTTATTTAATTAAAATATAACAAGCTGGTTGCGCTTGGCGTTTCACAAAAAAATGGCTTTTTTAACAGTAGGGATGGCAAATTACTTGCATGTACTTTTTGATGTACCTTTTCATGATGGTTGAAGTGACATTTACGAGTCTGTGGTAACGATGAGGTTGAAATGGAACTTTGAAATGCTGGCAGGGTAGCGGCACTTTTTTTATCACAATGGAGTGAATAGTGAGTCCAGAAATCAAATGAGACTCTACAATACTTTGCAACAATAGATGAGCGGTTGGTGCTATTGAAATACCCAGGAGAGAGTTATCCGCTTGTGGACCGCACATTCGCTGAGACCGTAACATTTGCACTTGTACAAGAGACAGCGGCCTCAAATTCACAAGGTGCGAAAAGTGCAAACCGAGTGTGATGAATCAAACTCCGTTATTGAGTCAATGAGAGAGGCTATTAAGCAGGTAATGCTAGAAATGAATCAAGAACCCGGAACACCTAGCTCGAGAATGCAAAGGACGACGCAAACGATCAAGATCCACAACAGCATCTCCACCAAACAATCCTCTCAGTCAAGTGAGTAACCTTTAAACTAAATCGTGTTAGTACAGCGGGGCAACAACTGGCTCCCATAGCGGGTGTTATTAATGGCGACAAGCGTACTTTGGCATTGGATACTGGTGCATCATTAGATCTGATTTAGTAAAAGGAAAAGGGAAACACGCAATCGTAATAGATGCGGATTTCATGATTGCCTTTGGTCTAAACCTTGATATGAAACGTCGTGTCCGATATCGAAATACCGCTTAATGTGGGTTCACATTCAACCGTCGAACAGAACGGACGTGTTTTTTTAATATCTGAGTAGTTGAATTTTCTCGTAATTACGAATTTCAAGTGTGGTGGTACATTAAGCCAACATGCAGCGAAATTCAAAGATATCCACGTGGCTGCTAGCTACAGGGCCCAGTGGACGGGTCGACAGGCTGCGATACTTTGATAAGTCGAACCTTTCCTAAGGTAACGACATCAGAAGGGACAATCCCTCAAGAAAGGGATCCTGAAGAAATTAGGAACAGATAACCCGGTGTTATTGAAATTCCCTTTGGTGAGTGTGTAAAATGCCTTGGAGTTATATTGGACAGGAAGCTGAATATTGAGGAAAGGGCGAGAATCGCTGTTGTCGGAGAAAAAACACGCGGTTACAGTTCGGTCCTCAAAGTAATGCCAGATGTGCCAAACGTAATGGATTATTCTCTGGCGAAACCTCTATTCGACAAAAAGTTTGAAACTCTAATTCCCAACAGTGCGGCGTGGAGTACACAAAACCCTCGGAATAAACTTTATATATTTCTACACCGATGGCTCCAAATTGAATGGGCAAGTGGGTTTCGGAGTATATTCTAAAGACCTGGAACTTAAAATAGGGAAACGATTACCTAATCACTGTAGTGTTTTTCAGGCTGAAATATTACCTATAAAAGAGGTGGCAAATTGGCTAAAAATTAATGTTCCAACGAATTTTAATATAAGAACTACTAGAATCTGTTTGTATGCGTCTGGCTACCTGCAAGCTTACGAGTATACTGCGTGAGAAGGCTATTATGATGGCGAGTGTCTGATGAAATAAAAAAGGACAATTATCCGCTTCTACGCATTGACATTAGCCAGAACAACATGGGTTTCCACGCTTGATTTGCAGAGTGGATATTGGCAAGTAGAGATCGCCGAGAAAGACAAAGGAAAGATGGCTTTTGACGTTAATGGCGGTCTCAGGCAATTTGAAGGATGTTGGAAGCACTCTCAAACAGTATTTTGAGTCTTTTACTTTCCGGAACCACAGTTTGAAGGGACTCTTATTGGCGTTCTAAATATATCTAGAACAGGCATCTAATAATTGCACCCATGCGATGCGTTAATGTAGTTGCTTGACGTGTTACAACTTCTTAATAGTTACGGCGCTTTTCCTACGAGTTTTTGATATTGTATACAACAGTTTTTGACGTGATGGAGATTCTCCGAAGTGCCGTCAAATTCAAAAAATGTTGGCAAAGTATATATATTTATTCAACTTCAATGTTTAGTATTGAAAAATCATGCTATATTGACAACAAAAAAGAAAAGAAAAGAGGAAATTTTTGCCGATGAGGTTTTATTTGTTTGTCGCGGAAAAATGTTTCGCCTATCGCCATTGGCGTAGCTAGGGGGTTCTGGGAAAGAAAAAAATCTATTTGTGTAGGTTAAATCGCACCAAGCTATTTCCGGAAAAATCAAGATAAAAATTAAATTGGTAAGATGTTTTTATCAAATCTCTGCAACGAATACACAATCAGTTATGTTACTCCAAGCACACCCCACAAATCCAACTTTGTCAACATTTTTTGAATTTGACGGCACTTTTGAGAATGCCCACCAAGTCGAAAACAGTCGTATGCGATGACCACGACTGTAGGTAGAAGAACACTTGTTTATGTGCATGCCTTTCGGGTAGACCAACAATACAAGATAGACATATTAAATTCACCACTAAGCATTTTTTTGGTTCTTTGACGCATGGAAATGATTTTACATTCCAATAAAACTACTAAACTAACTAGTGCTTATGACGCCAAAAACACGCAATGACAATTACAAGTGTAATTGTGTGTGAACACAATCATAGCGACAATAGGTCGTGGGTTAGGCCCAAAATGCGTAAAGGAAATGCACCACAGTTAGCGGGGTGCTACATAATTAAAATGTAATCTGATTCCTTGACGACTTGGTGTTGTCACCTAGAGTAAATAGTTTCTTATAAATTATCTTTCACTACATTTTTGGCGACGCCTTTTTTGCTGAGAATCGTTTAAGTGTTTTACTTGACCACAATGATTTTTTTACAATTCTCTTAAAATGATCTTTGTATAATACTTTGAAGCAGTGTACGAAAACAAGCGAAACGATTGAGGTACGTATAATTTAGTGTGTAAATATAACCATAGCGATAGGCGGTAGGCGAACACTTATTTACGTGTATTTCTTATGGGAAGCCCAAAATCCGCGACGGAATACCGTGACGGCTAGCGGCGTGTCGCTAAATTAAAACTTATTCTAACTCCTTGGCGAAAACTGGTATAGTGTTGCCATCGCTTATCAATTTTTTTAACTCACCACTAGGAATTGCTGTTGCCTGGACACGTGTAGATTATTTTTTCTTGAAATAACTCAACAAATAACAAGTAATTGTATGTTTTTATTCAACTTCATTGTTTAATATTGTCAAAGCATGCTATATTGACAACAAAAAACGCTAGGAAACGTGAAAAAGGGAATTATTCGCCGTCAAGCTTATTGTATTTGCCGTTGCGGCAAAAATGTTTCGCCTACCGCCTATCGCTATGGTTATATTTACACACTTACGGCCGTATTCATAAAAAAATCCTAATACGCGCTTACAGCGTACTTTAGTTATCAAACACATCTGGTTTTATAAACTTCTGTTAAGTATTTGCATTCATAACCATTTAATTGGGACTTGATAACTATTGTACGTTTCTGCTGTTAATATTGGCAACCCTTAACATTTTCAGACTGACGGATGATGTTAGTGATGGAAATCAATTGAATCGGATTTCTCGTTAAGAAAATTAAATCATCAATTTCGTTAAATTTTTAAAATAAACAAAATTGTGTCGCTCGTAAATATTACGGGGTATAAGGAACCAACCCATTAAGACGAATTTTAGGTGTCCACATATCATTTTGTTTAAATACAACTAAAAAAGAACCGGAGAATAATCGAGTATACGAACCAACTGTTATGTTTACGCATCACTACAGCGTTGTTTTTCATTCATTGGCGCTACCGGCAAACAGTATTTCACAATTATAAAAAGTTTTATTAAAAATTATAAAAGAAATGGAGGAGAGTGTTCAGAAAACAGAAAGCCGCAGCAAACGCCCACGTTCTGAAAACTGGAGTGAAGATGATAAGGTATGTATCTATTTTACGGGCTTTATAATAGTAGTGTTGGTCATTCGGTTCTTACATTTTCCAAATTTCCAATTCTTTTACAGGAACTATTAAAGGAGCTCGTAAAAATGAGGGTGAAAGCCATTGAAAATAAAAATACGGACACAAATACAAATCAGGCGAAAAAGAAAGCTTGGCTGGAGCTCGAGAAAGAGTAAGTTCATCATGAAGTATACATTGCCCAGGATAAAGTGTTATTTTTGTAGCTTTAACAACATGACATCTTGTGGACATCGAACTGTTCCACAATTAAAATCCCAATGGACTACAATTAAAATACAAGCTAAAAAAGAGATGTCGGAATATCGATCACAAATAAGAAAGACAGGTGGAGGTCAGGCTCCCCTGGGCGCCCCATTACAGGGTAATGACATAGCGATCTGGCTACCAAACGAATTCGTGGTAGACGAGAACGAATTCGACTCCGATATTACTTTTTCTAAGGTAAGAATATTTAATTTTATCAAAAGACCCCTTCAAAATGTATATACTCCCCAGAACGATGATAAAGGGTGATTTGTTAAGAGCTTGATAACTTTTTTTTTTTAAAAAAAACGCATAAAATTTGCAAAATCTCATCGGTTCTTTATTTGAAACGTTAGATTGGTCCATGACATTTACTTTTTGAAGATAATTTCATTTAAATGTTGACCGCGGCTGCGTCTTAGGTGGTCCATTCGGAAAGTCCAATTTTGGACTTTCCGAATTTCTTCGGAAATGTTGTCTTCCAAAGCTGGAATAGTTGCTGGCTTATTTCTGTAGACTTTAGACTTGACGTAGCCCCACAAAAAATAGTCTAAAGGCGTCAAATCGCATGATCTTGGTGGCCAACTTACCGGTCCATTTCTTGAGATGAATTGTTCTCCGAAGTTTTCCCTCAAAATGGCCATAGAATCGCGAGCTGTGTGGCATGTAGCGCCATCTTGTTGAAACCACATGTCAACCAAGTTCAGTTCTTCCATTTTTGGCAACAAAAAGTTTGTTAGCATCGAACGATAGCGATCGCCATTCACCGTAACGTTGCGTCCAACAGCATCTTTGAAAAAATACGGTCCAATGATTCCACCAGCGTACAAACCACACCAAACAGTGCATTTTTCGGGATGCATGGGCAGTTCTTGAACGGCTTCTGGTTGCTCTTCACTCCAAATGCGGCAATTTTGCTTATTTACGTAGCCATTCAACCAGAAATGAGCCTCATCGCTGAACAAAATTTGTCGATAAAAAAGCGGATTTTCTGCCAACTTTTCTAGGGCCCATTCACTGAAAATTCGACGTTGTGGCAGATCGTAAGTCTATTCATGATGAAATGTCAAAGCATACTGAGCATCTTTCTCTTTGACACCATGTCTGAAATCCCACGTGATCTGTCAAATACAAGTTCAGTTCTTCCATTTTTGGCAACAAAAAGTTTGTTAGCATCGAACGATAGCGATCGCCATTCACCGTAACGTTGCGTCCAACAGCATCTTTGAAAAAATACGGTCCAATGATTCCACCAGCGTACAAACCACACCAAACAGTGCATTTTTCGGGATGCATGGGCAGTTCTTGAACGGCTTCTGGTTGCTCTTCACTCCAAATGCGGCAATTTTGCTTATTTACGTAGCCATTCAACCAGAAATGAGCCTCATCGCTGAACAAAATTTGTCGATAAAAAAGCGGATTTTCTGCCAACTTTTCTAGGGCCCATTCACTGAAAATTCGACGTTGTGGCAGATCGTAAGTCTATTCATGATGAAATGTCAAAGCATACTGAGCATCTTTCTCTTTGACACCATGTCTGAAATCCCACGTGATCTGTCAAATACTAATGCATGAAAATCCTAACCTCAAAAGAATCACCCTTTACTTTGGATGAAAATACGTTTCTCGAGGTTGAGATGCTGTCAGATATTGAGGAGGAAGTGAAAGAAGAAATTAAACTCAACTCAGATACACTGAAAACAGTCAAATCTTTAAAAAAAGGTTGTACATATATAAATCTAGAATTCGAGAAGTCGCAATCTATCTTTTTATATTTTGAATGTAGAAACCTTCCGCGGAGAAATCGAGTGTGGCAGAAAACAATATAATAAAAATTGTAACAACGGAGGTGGAATGCCAAATGGAACTCCACAAACTTCAAGTTGAAGTCGAGAAAAAGAAACTCCGTAACTTGGATCTTGAGTACGACATTCTTCAGGCAAAACTCAATTTTTACACAAAGAGAACAGTTGGTAAGCACTTCGTACGAAAACGTAGTTTAGAATTTAAGGTGAGTATTAAGTTCGAGTTTAGCGGCTAAAACTGCAATTTTTTCACGATTACTTTAATAATCCATTTTAAAGAATATAAACTTTATAAAAAGTTGCTTAGTAGCCCATTAAGTTATATTAAAATTTGCCTCAAAGAGGTATAATTTTATATTGTTTTCGATTTTAGCGGCTAAAATCGAACTTAGTACCCACCTTTAGAAAGAAAATTCACCCGTATCGAGAATCAGAATTAAGGCCGTTACAAAGTTCATTGAATGAAAAGAATCAAAGATGAACTTATCGACTTTTTAAAGTTTGAAGAAGTCAAAATTTAAGCTATGAGTTTTGATCTTTTCAAAAAAGCCGATATTAGCAAAGATCTTCAAAATCGAGTTATTGGCTTATTTTAGAGATAATTACATTTCTCAAAGTTTTTTAGAAATTCCACTTTCGCTTTAATGTTGTGTGATCGACCAATGAAAAAGTTATTTGAAGTTGAAAATGTTATCAATTAAAAAATTTACTGATACAATTAAAATTTTAATTAAATTAAAAAATTAAGTAAAGGCCAGTACAAAGTTGGCATTATGGCGCTAAAATAGCCATTTTTCGCGATTACTTTTCTCTAATAATTCATTTTAGAGAAAATAAACTTTTTCAATTGTTCTTTGGATCATTCCCCACCAAGTTATATCAAAATTAGTCCAAAAAGTTATGATGTTAATATGCTTTTGCAGATTTATTTTTGATTTTAGCGGCTAAACTCGAACTTAGTACCACCTTAAGTTAAAAAAATGATTGTAAATTGTTATGCTTTCGATTTTTTATTTAAAAAAAAATATTTTTTTTCTTTAATTAACATTTTAATTAAATAACAAGTATATGTTAATACAATCAACCACTTGATATTGCTTAATACCGTTCTGTTTCCAAAACAAGTAGTATGATCTGTTCGTTTGCATTCAAATTAAATTTCTTTTTACAGACGATATATAATTGCAAATAATTTCAATCTGGAAATTTTAGGGATGAAAATGCTATCACTTGTTTAGTGTTCGGAAACAAAATATATTTATTCTTTACTACGCGAAGCGTGTGTATATAACTCGTTGGTTAATTACTTTTTAATAAAACGCATGAAATGTGTCTTAAGTTTTTTATTGAATGTTATAAAATGAATTTAAATCTTATTTCGAGTTAATAATTATTTTGTATGTAAGAGTTTTATAAGCTTATTAGTTTCCCATTAAAACTTAATAATTTTTCTTTTATAATTATAATATGCATAAAATAAACATTGTCCAATTTATGTTCATTTCAATTACTAATTTCATTTTTTATTATTAATATTGTTCACTTTATATATTGTTTCACTTTTTGTAAGTAAAATACAAAATTTTATTTCAAAGACATACAATTTTTTATTTGGTAATTTGAAAAATTTGTAAGTATTTGGTTATTAAGACATATCTAAAATTGACAGAAAACTTTATATATGATATGATAAATATATACAACTGCTTATGTCCTTCACTACTACTGCGGTACAGGGTACTACTTTGGGCATTTATATATGGTCTGTTTTTAGTTGGACACATCGGCTTGAACATAGGTCCCTACACAGAAAAAATCTGTTGTTAAATGCAAATTAACTTATTTTTATTGCAAATTATTTTTTTTTTATTTACACAAAAAAGAAAACTGCCAGAATTTACTGACATTTTGCGATTTTGACTTTCCGAAATCATTTCATTAATTTCTACAGCTTATTTATTTGTATGTTCATTGAAATTTTTTTAGACATACATGGAAAAAAATGTTATTGGTTTGAGAAAATGTACAAATAAACTAAAACAAAATATTCGTTTTGCAATAAACATACCATATTTTAACATCAATTTAATATTTTAATAACAGCAAATTTGAACGGTTTTAGATTGGAATTACTGTGTTGGTCTACAAATTGGTGGAAGGTAGAATATAGTCCGTTTTAAAAATGACGTTGTATAAATGATTTAAGCAGAGCTTTTACTCTTCCTTCTGATGCTCCCGCATACGTTTGGGGTTCGGTGACATGCGTTGGACATTGGAACTCCTCAGTGATATCATCTACTAATTTAATTTTTTGTTATCACATATTCTTGCATAATGTTTCGTAAATAGTAACGTATACTTCACCTGGCAGTTCATCATTCTCTTCAATTGCTATATTATGGAGAACGACAAGTGCTACTATGACCGTTTTACCATTGGAAAGGCAGACTGTCAAACCGTCAAGGAGACAACGAAACCTCTGCTTCCAAACTACAAAACACCGTTCAACAGTGTTCCTAGTTGAAATGTGAGATTTATTGTATTTTACTTCCTTCTCTGTTTGTGGGTTTTGCAATGGAGTAAATAAATACGGAGTTAATTTATATCCAGAGTCCCCGAGTAAACGTCCTTTGAACTCTTTCTTTTCGAACCGTTCTTTGATTGTGGACTCATTAAAAATTCTACAGTCGTGCGTACTTCCCCTCCATCTTGCTACTATATCTCGAATTGTTAGTTTTGCGTCACAAATTACCTTGAAATTTAAATTAAAATATAATCGAAATTACATGATGCAATAAATTTTGCTTTTTACCTGTACATTCAGCGAATAATAGCCTTTTCTATTTATATAGTACTGGGCCAGGTCGCCACCAGTCTTTTTTATTTTAATATGAGTGCCGTCTATAGCCCCAATTATGCCTGGAAAATTTTGAATCCGCTGAAAATCCCGCATAATTATTGTTTCCTCTGCAATACATTCAGGCATTTTAATATAGCTTCTCGCATGCTTTGCTATAGCACGAGCCACTCTTGCACATATTCTGCATACCGTTGGTTGTGAGAGACCATGAAGGTCACCAGCATCGTCTTGATACTGAAATATATCGATTATTCATATAATAGCACAATTTCTCCAGATGAAACCAACAACTTACCTCTCTTCGTCCCCAACAACGCAAAGCAACCATTACCTGTAGTTCAGGAGAAGTGCCGCAACCTCTTTTATCCAGCTGTATGTCTTCCTTGACCAATTCAACGATTTTTTTACCGTGTTTTTTGTGAAACGATACTTTCTTTTGAATAATTGGTCATCTTCCAGTAAGAAAGGGTCGATTCGTTCCTTATAATTTTTTGGGGAATGGTAATTTACAATCCTATTAATTAGCTCTGTGGGGAAGGAAGAAATTAATATATGTTAAATTTTTGCAATGCAAAACTCACCAATTCTCCTTATCTTATTAATTTTATGCACTTTATCCATTTTATTATTTGTTTTAAGGAAAATCTGCTACACAAACAATCTATAATCAACGGCCAATTGTCAAAAAGTGTCAAATGTCAAATTAAAGTAGTGATAAAGAAGGGTAAGACCTACAATAAATTTTTGTAACTTATGAAGAGGTTATTAAACATATGATAGGCTATTTTATGTTTATGAATGAGGTTACAGCAAAGATAGCCTATTTTCTTTTGATAAACCTTTGTTAAAAATTTATGAATACGGCTGTTAAAGTCACAAACTTTTCAATTTTCGTCAATCGTTTTGTACGCAGACAAAAACAAAACCACAAACATTTCAGAAGCAAAAGAGACGAAACGATTGCTTTTATGCTCTTCGGATTTGCGGCGCCAAGTTGTTTCGTTCGGTAACGAAATGGGAATAAAACGTTTGCAAACGTTTGCTGAGCGAAACGATGATAAAAATGTTAAAAAAAGTCTTATATACCAACATAACAGGTGTTATTGTTCCAGGAATAAATTGAATAAATAATACAAGACAAAAATAAATAACATTCAAGTTTTTTCTTCTTGTAACGACTTGCAAAACGTTTGCATTCAATGTGTACTGTTTTGTTTTTTATATTTTACTAAGCACCGCAGTACTTTTCAGTTTAGGCTTGGTTTCCACTCACGAACAAAAACAATACAAAACGAAAGAGCCGTTATCTTGGGTTTTCGTTTCGTTTCGTTTTGGATATGTGGATTGTATGAAATGAAACAATTGGAAACGTTTTGTTTTGTTTGTTTTCGTACGCTGCTTTGAAGATGCTCTTATTGGCTTCGTTCTAAAATTGTCTAAAAATTCACCTAATAAATGCACTCAAGCGATGCTTTAATATAGTAAAAAGGAGGTCCCTTGTCATTGAGCTTAACATGGAATCGGGCAGCACTCAGTGATAAGAGAGAAGTTCGCCAATGTGGTATCACAATGGACTGAATAGTATAAAATATTGACGGCGCTTTTCCAACGAGAATTGTCGTCAAATTCAGAAAATATTGGCAGGAGCATCTATTTTGAAGTATTCTTTCAAATTTATAAATATAAGATTTAATAGAAATAGTGATTTTCGATTTGTACATTTATTAAATCTCAATTTATTCAAATGCTGCAAATGCCACAGACCACGTACACGCACAGAAAAAAAATGTTTGGACATGGTTGCCGCATCCATTTAATGCTTATCTACAGCATGTAAATGTTGCAAAAACCATGCATTTTGTCTTTGTAAAAATAATTTTCGGGCAGAGAAAAAGTTATGCTGGCAATAAGCATTTAAATGGTTCTCAAATGCCGCAAACATGTTCTTCTATTTAAATGATAGAATTTGAGACCATTACATGATCAGGAAAATCATGTACCTAACCATTCAATTTTTCGACTTTTGGCAGGGAAAAAAGTATTTTTATAGGTTAGGTATAGACATTTCTAGAACCATTACATGGCCATAAATACCATGTACATTTTTTTCGTGACCATTTAATTTTTTAACTTTTTTGCAGCGAAAAGAACTTTATAAAAACATTGAGCGGGTACACACGATTTTCATTTTGATTTTTTGCTTCGAATGGACGGAGAATACGGAATTACTGTGTTTTGTGTTAATTTATTTATTCAGAAGTGGCACGTGGTTTTATGTGAACACAAAAAAGGAAAGTGAAATTGAAAAAAATTTATCCGTTTTTTGTTCTGCATTTTTTATGGACGGAGAATACGGAATTACTGTGTTTTGTGTTAATTTATTTATTCAGAAGTGGCACGTGGTTTTATGTGAACACAAAAAAGGAAAGTGAAATTGAAAAAAAATTTATCCGTTTTTTGTTCTGCATTTTTTATGGTATAATTTATTTTTATTTGCAGGTACATGATGCCTGCGTTTGTACATTTGATGGGCACGACGTAAATATGGAATGATTACTTATTGTTGAAATTGAACCAAAATAGAGTATGTAAAATGATGTGATGTTTGCTTGCACGACATTATAAATACTAATAAACAATAAATTAGTTATTAAATAAATAACAACAAATAAATAATGCTAATTTTGTGTTTTCTTTTCTCAAGTGGTGTCCTTTTTTCGACGACGGAAAGAGGTTTTTCATAAAGATCAAAATCAAAACATTTTAGTTTGTGACCATGTTCTTTTAAATGGAAAAAAGCATTTTTGACGAATACCATAACATCGTGACCATTGTCTTTTGATTCAAACAAAATTCTTTTTATCAATATAATAACATTTTAGATGAGGGCAATTATATTTTTCTTAGAACCATGTTCACTGATCCAACATGGTTGCAGGTGAAAATGTTACATGGTCGCCGCAAAAATAGCTCCTATCATATTATTTTGCTCTTCGAATATGATTGTGGCAATCATGTTTCTTCTCTGCGTGTAGAATGTCCCTATCGTCCCTACAAAATCCATAGACCTTATAATACATAGATGATCCACTATTCTCTTTAAAAAAAATGTGTCAGTTCCAAAAATTAATTTTCTGACATTTCGTTTTGATTTTTTCTTAAAGTGTCAGTACCAAACATTAATTTTGGCGCTTTTGCTTTTGTGTTGTTCGTAAAGAGCATAGACCTTATAATACATAGATGATCCACTATTCTCTTTTGTGTTGTTCGTAAAGAGCAATGCTGCTCAAAATTAAATTTCTTATTTTCGCAGTTTTGGTCACAATTTTTTGTTCAAATATGAACTTTTAATATAAAGGGTGATTCTTTTGAGGTTAGGATTTTCATGCATTAGTATTTGACAGATCACGTGGGATTTCAGACATGGTGTCAAAGAGAAAGATGCTCAGTATGCTTTGACATTTCATCATGAATAGACTTACTAACGAGCAACGCTTGCAAATCATTGAATTTTATTACCAAAATCAGTGTTCGGTTCATTTCATCATTGAATTTTATTACCAAAATCAGTGTTCGGTTCATTTCTGGTTGAATGGCTACGTAAATAAGCAAAATTGCCGCATTTGGAGTGAAGAGCAACCAGAAGCCGTTCAAGAACTGCCCATGCATCCCGAAAAATGCACTGTTTGGTGTGGTTTGTACGCTGGTGGAATCATTGGACCGTATTTTTTCAAAGATGCTGTTGGACGCAACGTTACGGTGAATGGCGATCGCTATCGTTCGATGCTAACAAACTTTTTGTTGCCAAAAATGGAAGAACTGAACTTGGTTGACATGTGGTTTCAACAAGATGGCGCTACATGCCACACAGCTCGCGATTCTATGGCCATTTTGAGGGAAAACTTCGGAGAACAATTCATCTCAAGAAATGGACCGGTAAGTTGGCCACCAAGATCATGCGATTTGACGCCTTTAGACTATTTTTTGTGGGGCTACGTCAAGTCTAAAGTCTACAGAAATAAGCCAGCAACTATTCCAGCTTTGGAAGACAACATTTCCGAAGAAATTCGGGCTATTCCGGCCGAAATGCTCGAAAAAGTTGCCCAAAATTGGACTTTCCGAATGGACCACCTAATACGCAGCCGCGGTCAACATTTAAATGAAATTATCTTCAAAAAGTAAATGTCATGGACCAATCTAACGTTTCAAATCCACAATCCACAATCAGAGATATTATTCAGAGGGCCCTCCGGATGACTGAGAAATGGGCGAAAGACAATGGTCTTGGGGTAAATCCTGCAAAGACAGAATTAGTCATGTACTGCAACGATCGCAAAACTCCCACGGTTAGGCCTATTTCCTTAGGGGGTATTGAAATTCCCTTTGGTGAATGTGCAAAATACCTTGGCGTTATTTTGGACAGGAAGCTGAACTTTAAGCTTAATATTGAAGAAAGGGCGAGAAAGGCAACTGTAGCTTTGTACTCGTGCAAAAAGGCAATAGGAAAAAAGTGGGGACTGAAACCAAAAATTGTGCATTGGCTATACACGGCAGTGGTTAGACCTATAATGCTATATGGTGTTGTAGTCTGGTGGCCGGCACTTCAGAAACCGACTTGTTTAGATAAAGTTCAGCGTATGGCGTGTTTGTGTATTTCAGGCGCATTCAGCAAGACAGGAACAAATTCCCTTAATGTCGTGCTGCATCTATTGCCTTTAGACATTTTGGCCAAACAGTCAGCTGCAACAACGGCTGTGCGGTTGCGCGAACTATCGCTGTGGTCGGAAAAAGGTTACGGTCACAGTTCTGTCCTCAAAACAATGCCAGATGTGCCTAACGTAGTGGATTACACTTTGGCGAGTCCACTTTTCGACAAAAAGTTTGAGACTCTAATCTCCAACAGTGAGGCGTGGTGCACACAGACCCCGGGGAATAAAGAATATATAGATTTCTACACTGATGGCTCCAAATTGGATGGACAAGTGGGGTTCGGAGTATATTCTAATGATCTGGAACTTCGAATAGCGAAAAGATTACCTAATCACTGTAGTGTTTTTCAGGCTGAAATATTAGCAATAAGAGAGGTGGCGAATTGGCTGAGAAGTAATGTTCCAAAAAATGTGGGCATTAATATATACTCAGACAGTCAACCTGCAATAAAATCCTTGGACTCTGTGTTCCTCAACTCGAAAACGGCCATCGACTGCCGCAAATCTCTCAATGAGATGGCTGAGCAGTACAATATTCACCTAATATGGGTGCCTGGCCATAGGAACATACCGGGGAACTGCGAAGCGGATGAGTTGGCAAGGCTAGGGACTACCTTACATATTCCAGGGGAACTAGAATTTGTTGGTATGCCCCTAGCTACCTGCAAGCTCATGCTGCGTGAGAAGGCTGTTATGATGGCAAATGTTCGATGGGAGAATTGCAAGGGTTGTAACGACACCAAGCAAATATGGCCCCATTTCAACTTAAACCGCACACTAGATATGCTAATGTTCTCGAGACGTCAGATATCACTCCTGATATCTGCTATAACGGGTCGCTGCCTGATAGGCGATTTTGCAAAAACTATTGGCGCGAAGTATAATGACTATTGTATGAGCTGTCATGATGCGGAGGAAAAAGAATCAATTAAACACCTCTTGTGTGAGTGTCCTGCATTTTGTGTAAAGCGCAAGCAACTTTTAGGAGCATATAGCTTCAGATTACTGGCGGATCTGGAAAACGTTAACTTAAGCAGTCTGCTACTGTTTTTGGAACAATCTGGTTGGTTCAACAAAGAAAAATAATCAAGAAGGTTCAGCGGTTAAAACTAGAAGTGCCCATATGTAATAGGTACTTTTAGTTAATGTGGTATCACAATGGACTGAATAGTCTAAGTGAGCCTGAATCTTAATCGGGCTGCCACTTTAAAGAAAAGAAGAAAGAATAAAGAACCGATGAGATTTTGCAAATTTTATGCGTTTTTTTTTTTTTTTAAGTTATCAAGCTCTTAACAAATCACCCTTTATTAATTTATTTATAAATCCTCTGTTGCATCATAAACGTTCTAATTTTGTGTAAAATTGGCAAACTACAAAAGGGAAAACGAAAGAGATTGTAAGCGTGCTCTTATTTTTCTCGTGTATTCTTAATCTTCGGAACTGTCAAACGTACTTTGACACCCATGGCTCATTTATGTATTATAAGGTCTATGACAAAATCCACAACAGCTCTTTTCATTTTCCTAGTGATGTTGATGTACATACTAGGGCTGCCATTCGGCATCGATTTTTATAAATCCCAGAATACGGGATTTCAAAATATAGAATCCCGAGTTTTTTTCGGGATTCGTTAAATATTTTATGTATGTAATAACAACACAGCGCCAAAAAATGTTGTACATTAAATCAATTTAGTTTAATTCAATTTTAATAACAAAAAATATCAAAAGAACATAAGAATTGATTAAAAGCCAATTACAAATTGCCATCATACTTAACGAACACTTATGGTGTTTTCTTTTCCGAAAAAAGTGCTTTGCCTTCATTTTGCCTGTACAGAATGCGCATTTTTAAAATGTTGCCAGCAACCTAAAAAATGCTGTCGTTTCAGCGGGCAGAAAAGACTTCAAAAAAGGAAACAGGGCAATCGCAGCACTCTCGTTTGTCGGCGGTGCTGAAAATGCCCGCACTTTGCCTCTATGCGTGGCGCTATTTTAACAAAAGAATTCGAAGCCTTTTCGCACTTTTGCCTGTTTTTTTTAGAAAAGAACCTAAAAAGTACATTTTCCGGGCAAAATGCAAAAAAGTGCGTATTTTATACAAGAAAAGAAAACGCCATTAGTCAAATTCAGCAATATGAAGAAAAGAAAAACAAAAAATTATGAAAGAAATAAATTTAAAAACAATTTCATATAACTATCTTACTCAGCAAAACATTTTAAGGATTTTAATTAGATTAGGTATATTTTCATACACTTGTGTTAATCCTTTTGTACTTCATCGTTTTAAGTAACTTCTTAAAAATATCAAGGCATCCAAATTTTTATCAGATAAACGCGATCTTGCCATATTGCTATCATTGTTTTTTTATTTTATGTTGCACAAATTCCATTTCACATGAACTCATTGTTCAAAGGAGGATCTTATCGTTTAAGTTGGGTATTAAGTTCGAGTTTAGCCGCTAAAAACGTAATTTTTTCACGATTACTTTTCTTTAATAATCCATTTTAAGGAATACAAACTTTGTGAAAATTTGCTTTGGGCTTTTCTCCATCAAGTTATAATAAAATTTGCAACAAATATGTATAATTTCATGCATTTTTCGTACTGGTTTAGTTTTCACTTTAGCGATTTTAGCGGCTAAACTCGAACTTAATACCCACTTTTAGTTCGGTTTTGGATGAAATTGTGCTTTTATAGTATATCTCATGTATAATAAATTCTTACTCAAGGTGTACCATAAATGTTTATTAACTCCATTTGACGGGTATGAAATCTAAGGGCCGTTTGTACAGAATGAAGACTCAGATTTATTAATAAATAATGCTAAAAAGCCACCAATTAAACTAATTGGAATTAGTTTTATGGAATCCCGAAAAATCCTGGGATTAAAAATAAAAAATCTCGGGATTAATCCCGGCCCGAAAATCCCGGGTGACAGCCCTAGTACAAACGTATGGACAGTCTAACCTTGAACAAGGTATTATAAGAAGCAATTTAGTCTTGGTGTTTCACTAAAAATCAAAATGGCTGTTCAAACAATAGTGATGACAAAATACTACAACATATTTTGGTACATTTTCCCATCACAGTTGACAATTGTTATAGTGTCACATACGAGTCTATGGAAGCAATTGAAATGCTGAATCAGAGAGTATAGGGTGAAATTTTTCAATTACGATTCGCATCACCTTTGAAGAAGAACGGTTAAATGATGCCACCCATAAACCGCACCACACTGTGACTTTTTCTGGGTGCATTGGACAATTCTGCATATTTACGTACCCAATAAACTTCGTCGCTGAACACAAGAAGCGCTCCATGTACTTTCTTAACGCATTTTGATAATAAAATGCAATAATTGACATGCGTTGTTCGTTTGTAAGACGATTAATGGCATGGCTGAACAAGAAGGTTAAATCATAGGCCCATATGATTTTTTTATTTCGACAAAATTTTAAGATGTCAAAATCATATGTTTATGGTGATTGCAGCTCTCCAAATGACACTGCATAGCAAATGCATCTCAAACAAACTCGCGCATTCATAGCTGGAGAATTGTTCAAAGATGACTTGAGTATCTTGATAACATATTCCAGACCCAAAATACCACGCACATCAGTTTTTAAACTGCATTATAAACTGTTTTTGTTACTAGATGGTGAAGATACATTTGACTGACTTCCATTCTTAACTTTGGTGGGTATTATAGTCTTATTTGTCTCATATTGGCGTTCCTCGGATGAATTATCCACTTCACAATCACTCATAGGTGACGCAATTAAATTTGAACCTTTATTTTTCTCTGATTTGAATTATTTTTTTTTTCAGGACAATTGAAAGAATAAATAATTGCCACTTTTACCAATGCCATACGATTCTTTTATCAGCTGATTTTGACTTCTTAAAATTGTAAACAACATATTGAAATTTGTTGTTTTTGTTATCGTGATTCAACCTCCTTATTCAGCCATGATTCATGGTTTGCCAGTGAAACAAAACACAAAACGCGCCTCAGCAGAGTTGCCAAAATGATAATAGCTAAAATATCACAATTTACACAAAGCAAAAAGTAAAACCATGAAAAAATTTAGGTTTATATTAGAAAATGTTAACTAAAATATTTTAGTAATTGCAACACGATACAAATTAGTTAATAATTTTTATCAAATTGAAAAAAAAAAAGTAATTAAAAATAATAAATTTTTTTCAGTTTAATAAACTTTTATATTTTGAAAGAATAAAATTTGAATAAAAATTAGTTAAAATGTCTTTAGCGCTATACCGGGTCGAAAACCTTTGTAGTTAGTACCCTACTTTATGTCATTATTAATATTCATAATTTATTATGGTTATAAATATTATAAATAATTAAATAAATTTAGCGCTATGTGCACGGATGAAAAAGACTGTTTTTCATATGTTTGGCTATAAACATTATATGTTTGGAACACAAATTTTTAAACACAATATTTTTGAGTGCAAGCATATAATGTTCATAAACTAGCATAACATGTTTGGGACATATATGTTAATATGTTAGAACATTTTATGTTTGGGACATAAAATGTTTGTAAATATAATATGCTTGGATGCAAACATATATTAATTTAGAAATAGCCTATAAACATATATGTGTTTAGTAGCTTGGAGCGCTATTTAACAGGGAGCGATATTGAATTAAGTTGGTGGTTGTTGCTTGTTATTACAAAATTAACATTTTATTTTTCCTTGGGCAATTGATCAGCTACTTCTTTGATCCTTACAAACTGTGTGGTCCGCTGTTCGAATCCCCGTCCGGCAAAAGGTAAAATTAAAATAAAAAAAAATCATACAATTTAATAATTTCTTCTACAATGTTTGTATTACAGAAAAAGGTGCTAAGAACTAAAAAATCTCGTGGAAGTGAGAAAGATGTGGGGGAATATACAATTGGGCAGAAACAAAATTTTGAGCATTCAGGTCGAAAACCTATGTTGTTAGCACCTATATTACCTGTTTATTTTCATAATTCATTATGATTGTAAATATATAAATAAATAAATAAAATTTTGAGCACAATATTGTTTGGGAGAATTTTTTTTAAGCATATAATATTTTTGGGTGCAAAATGCTTCTAAACATATTATATGGTCACATAATAACATATTGTTTTTTGGAAGACAACATTATTGAATTTGGATGCAAAAATACAAAATGTTTGGAAATTGACTACCCAAACATATATTGTTTAGACCAATATGCTTTCAAACATATTATATATTGGAAGAGATCAAACATATAAATGTTTGGGCAATAGCCAAAAATGTATATGCTTGAAGCAAAATATGTCTGGGAGTATATGTTACAGAAGCGATTTTTTGTGAGCGTGTGGCTAATGTGTGAAAATTTTTCTTATTTTAATTATTTTTTGCTTACTTTAAAGACGTAAACTAAAAAAATTTATTTTTTACAAATGAAGTACACAATTTTACTACATATGATATAACTACACACGCTCACAAAAAATCGCTTCTGTAACATATACTCCCAGACATATTTTGCTTCAAGCATATACATTTTTGGCTATTGCCCAAACATTTATATGTTTGATCTCTTCCAATATATAATATGTTTGAAAGCATATTGGTCTAAACAATATATGTTTGGGTAGTCAATTTCCAAACATTTTGTATTTTTGCATCCAAATTCAATAATGTTGTCTTCCAAAAAACAATATGTTATTATGTGACCATATAATATGTTTAGAAGCATTTTGCACCCAAAAATATTATATGCTTAAAAAAAATTCTCCCAAACAATATTGTGCTCAAAATGTTATTTATTTATTTATATATTTACAATCATAATGAATTATGAAAATAAACAGGTAATATAGGTGTTAACAACATAGGTTTTCGACCTGAATGCTCAAAATTTTGTTTCTGCCCAATTGTATATTCCCCCACATCTTTCTCACTTCCACGAGATTTTTTAGTTCTTAGCACCTTTTTCTGTAATACAAACATTGTAGAAGAAATTATTAAATTGTATGATTTTTTTTATTTTAATTTTACCTTTTGCCGGACGGGGATTCGAACAGCGGACCACACAGTTTGTAAGGATCAAAGAAGTAGCTGATCAATTGCCCAAGGAAAAATAAAATGTTAATTTTGTAATAACAAGCAACAACCACCAACTTAATTCAATATCGCTCCCTGTTAAATAGCGCTCCAAGCTACTAAACACATATATGTTTATAGGCTATTTCTAAATTAATATATGTTTGCATCCAAGCATATTATATTTACAAACATTTTATGTCCCAAACATAAAATGTTCTAACATATTAACATATATGTCCCAAACATGTTATGCTAGTTTATGAACATTATATGCTTGCACTCAAAAATATTGTGTTTAAAAATTTGTGTTCCAAACATATAATGTTTATAGCCAAACATATGAAAAACAGTCTTTTTCATCCGTGCAAGATTGAACTAAAATTAATTAATTTTCATGAACTAAAATAAAGTTAAATCGACTATAAAAAATTTCGTTGTCTTTTTTTGGTAGAAGAACTTTGCTGACAAGATCCTACATTCGTTCGTCATGGAAAATTGCTACTATTTACTCAATAGTTTTTATTGGAAAAGTTTATCACTATGGACTGAGCCTGAAAATAAATCGAGCTGCCAATTTAACCAACTGGAAAAGTTGAGTGACCACAAAAGACAGACGGACAGTCTTACCAAGAGAATATACATGTACACGATATCCATGTGTTACAAATGGAATGACAAACTTATTATACACTCCATCTGATGATGGAAGGTTTAAAGGCAATAAAATTGTAATTTGACATGTCCCCTATGGAAGTGAAAAAAAAAACTTTATATTCTTCTCTTTTCTTTGCTCTCAATTTAAAAGTTCTATTACCATTGCTATTTTTATATTGTTTTAATAGAACTGTGCAATGTTACGTCATGTCACCTTAATTCGTTCAATAATAACCAAAAGGAGTGTTCTGTCTAAGCAAAGACATTGATGAGATATGAATTCACATCTGCTTCAAATGGCAACATGTCATTCTGTAGATATAAAAACTCTTCTTAACCGTTAGTTTCGTTCAGTTGCAAACTAAACGCGATTCAAGTCACACGTTGAATTTGTATTTAAACATGTCTTACTTAGGGAATGCTTCCGATTTGGAATGTGAAAAAAGTGATACAAATAGAAATCGCCCCACAAGCATGGTTACAAAAACCCAGGCACACAAATTATCATCAGAACCAAAATGGTCAAGTAAAAGGGCCGCCGACTCCGATTCGGAGCAATCTACATCGGAAAATTTTTTAACAAAAGGTGGGTACTAAGTTCGAATTTAGCTGTTTAAATCAAAAAGAAAAACAAAAAGAATACAACTGTGTAAAAGAGGAATAAAATTGTGTCTCTTTTTGTTAGATTTTATGATAACTTAAAAGGGAATAATCTAAAGCAATAATTCAATAAATTCAAAATTAACTTTTAAAGAAAAGTAACTGTGAAAAAATAATGTGTTAGCTCGTCAATTAAAACCGGCCTAGAATAAAACCGGCCTAGAATAAAAAATCTCGTTTATTTCCAAATTACTGAGTATCCACTACAATCTAACAATATTTTTTACTAAAATCGTCATTTGTTGGTGTATTCCAAAGTTTTCAAACCCTAAAAAAAACTTCTTAAGAACTTGCAGAAAGTATTTGTTTTGTTTTATTTCTAAATTTTTTATTTTTATTTTTTTATTTCTAATAACTTTTACTAAAATTTAGTAGTAGAATTGGATATATTTCTTGGAAAGCTCAAAATATATTCAAAAAAATCGTGGCACCCAGGTATAAGTCAATCATACGAGAGATATATACAGGATAAAAATTTATTAGGTATGGAAATTTTCCATTGGATTTTTGGTACATAAAAATAAAATACAAAGAATGGTCTAAAAATACTGGAAGTACGGCAGGATCAGCATCACATGGGTGCCGGGACATGCCGGAATAAGAGGAAGCGTGAAGGCAAATAAACTGGCGATAAGAGCTAGGGCGCATAGGGAAGTGAACTTAGAGAACACAAAGGTCATATAACATAGGCACTGGAGACAGGGCAATCTAATCCTCTCTTCGACCGAACCAAAGGCAATGTTGCAATTTGATCCTGAGCCAAAATAGTTTTTTTTGGTACCGAACCTATAATTTTGGGCACACAGTTTACACTATATTAAGGGCAAATATCTTTGATATAAACATATTGCATTAAAGATAAAAAGCTTTAAATATTGGCTTAGAAGCTTGCGTTTACAATACGTGTTGAAGAGAAATTGATAAAATCAATAAATGAGATATATTTCATAGCTTTGAGTTATAAACATTGGCTTGTAAAATCCCTTCCCGAAGTTTTTGGATTTCGCTTACACTCAAAAAAAGTTTAAGGGAAGGTTAAAATCGGTGAATCCAAGTAAACTTTTTTTTGGGTGTAGATTTAAAGTTGGGTTGCATCCTTAAAAGAAACCGTGTCTTTGGATCATAATCAATACCAAACTTCTTAAATGAAATCGAAAATCTATAGATCCGGAGTGTAAGGCCTGGTACACGTATTTTTATCCATACTGAGAACCCTAGTCGAAAAAAAAACAATTTTATTTTTATTAACCGAATATTTATACGGAGCAAACAAAAAAGTAGTGAGAGTGGTATCATAGAAAACGTGTGTAAAAAATTGTCAACTATTAATTTTATGTAATATTTGTTTAGTTTGGCTTTTTTGACTGTTCTGCTTTGGAATCAGAATTTTTTTTATAATTAAAACCCCAAGGTTAGGTTTAGGTTAGGTTGTAGAGGGTGACATCAATGTTCTTGAATTGATGCCCACTTAGACCAGTATAGGTCCATTGTGATCCCTCGATGTGACTTTTCAATCTTTCTCCTTCCGATGCGGTCCGCTTTGTCCCAGAAACTTCCACCTGCTCGTTCTCTTTGAAAGAAATCTCAGAATAACCAACCAGAGGCCCTGATGAATGCAAGTATGTTCCTTAAGCTGCACTCCCGCAGATCAGTGAGAGCCTGAAAGAAAAAGGAGCCCAGTATCTTGTTTCTTCTAATGGATAAAGCTGGGCACTGACACAGGAAGTGGTACGAGTCCTCCGTAACTTCCGGGTCCAGGCACCATCTACAGATACCATCGTCTTTAAGTCCTATTCTTACCATGTGTTTCCCAAGTGTGTTATGTCCTGTTATGATACCAATCAATGGCCGTAATTCCTCTCTGTTCATCGACAACAAAATTTCACAGTTCCTACGTTTCTTTTCATCCCATATCAACTTGGTTTGCTCGCAACCATCCGAAGAGACCCAGCGTCTTCGCCATTGCTTATAATATTTAACCTCTATCCTGTAATGATAAGAAGAAAGTGGAGGAAAAACGTCCGCTAGGACGTTCTTTGTTCCACGAGCACCCTCCTTAGCCAGCACATCCGCTTTCTCATTTCCTATTATCCCATAGTGCCCAGATACCCAGCACAGAGTTATATTATGCTGTTCAGTGAGAACGTTGAGTTCTCGACGACAGCGGCTGACTACCCTAGACCTTATGTCAGCACTCCACAATGCCTTTATAGCTGCCTGACTGTCGATGAATAAGCTGATATCGCTTCTGAATAACGGCCTCATCAACAGCGACTCAGCAGCCTTTGTGATCGCAGAAATCTCAGCCTGAAAAATACTGCAATCCCTACACGCTGGGTAAGACTCCCTTATTCCTAGTTCACTACAATAGATTCCGCTGGCCGTTCCTTCCTCCATCTTTGATCCGTCCGTATACATGTTCGGGGTTCCGAAGGGTATCCTCCTGTCTTCCCACTCCTCCATACTTGGTATAATATATGGCGGTTTGTGATGATAAACATGCTCCGTGGCCGTCTCTCTATACTGCCCGGCCAGAATTGCAGTATGCCTGCAGGCTTAAAACCCCAAAATAATCTTCTTAATTTTTAACTTGTGGCAAGGCCGTTTTTTTGCAATTAAAAACCCCAAAATATTTTAGTTAATTTTTAACTTGTAATGATTTTCAATTCATTTTTACACTCAAAAACAGTGAACCCTTCAGGGCACCAAATTCAATTTAACTCTATTTTAGTCCATGGAAATTATCTTGGTTTAGTTAAAATTTCTCCAATATGAAAAAGTTTTCTTGACTGTAATAACTTTTTGTGTACGTTAGTTAAAAACGGAGAAAAATAATTTAATTTAATTTACTAAATTCATATATCCCACATAATAGTTCAGAATTTCTTGATTTCTTGTAAATTTTACCACAAAAGCGCCAGCTTTGAATTTCATATGACGCTAAATACATTTTTAAATCCCAAATTTTCCATTAAACTTCAAAATTTTCTTCAACAAGCGATTAATTATGTATAATAAATGTTCTTGAATTTGTCGAAAAATATTTGTTTATTTTTGTAATATCAGCGTGGTATCGGCATTTGTAATACAGTTAAGTTAAATTTATCTAAAATTACCATGCAATTATCCTGAATGCAGTTCACCAATATTTTAAAAATGGAATGAATATAAGGTTAAGGTATTTGTAGTTATAGAGATGATACACAGTGGGACTACAAATAATTGGATTTTCAAGGGGATAATTCCTATATGTTTTCTACATTAAAAGTTAGTATATAGGACCCAAAGTTAGTATATAGGACCCCAGCCAGATCTATACTAAAGACTATAGAAAAGTTCATTCGCCCGAACGGAATGAACGGAATGTATAGATTTGTATCTGACGTCTTCTTTCCAATGACTCAATTGATCAAGTTTCTTTATCTCCTATGTCCAAAAGTCTTGAATAATAATTAATTACAAATAAAATATTTTAATACCACATAATTTATATAAGTGAATTAAAATACCTTAATGGTTAATTAAAAATGAGACCCTTTGAGAGTAACCACAATGACTGACATTTTCTCTTTTATGGTTTTTAGTTTAGTTATTATTGAATAATTACACAACGCATTCCTATTGGTGCTTCATTTGTTTTTCATTTTTAATATTTATAATTTTAATTAAAATATTCATAAACATTAAAAAAATCAAATGACCAATTTCATAAACAACCATAAAAAAATTAAAACAAACTTCAATCGATTTTCTCTTTCTAAATATATTTTTAAGAAAATAAAAAAATATTATTATTTGCCAGCATTAACACAATTGCTTGATATTGCTTTAAAACCAAATGGTCTATTGCTAACTAGAGAAATACAAAATTACATTAAACAAAATTAACCGATCACAATATCTACCTTTTTTAAAGGTGCATTCCTTTTAACGCCTTCGTATGATTTATCGATGGAACGTGCTGCGCAAATATGCGAGAAAATTACATTTAAAGGCTGTTTCAGCTTGACAAAAACTGCCAGTGGGATCCTCTTCAAGTTTTCTCATCCCGATGATTACCAATCAGTTTACAAGAAGGGATTTCACAAAGTCACAGGTGCAAGATTTTATCGCAAAGTAAGACTGCATGACAATAAATAAAAATTTTTTAAATTAGTTTTATAAACTCATACACACACCTAATAATAACCTAAACTAAGTTATAGTAAGGAAATTGACCTTAAGTATATCTCTGTATTCTGGGACCCATTTTCTACTATTCGAATGCATCAATAATAACTTGTCATTGCTTTATTGTTTATTTATTGTCTATATATAACTTCGATTCTTGCCAGATAGCCATTCCATGTCGACCACGTAAGACATTCACTCTTTACGTTCTGGACGTCCCAGAGGATTTACCTGTAGAGGATATAAGGCATTCTATGTACAAATTTGATTCGGTCGTGGAAGTTGTGCGCTTACACCTATATCACCAGCCATCCTCCTCTCTTTTATCCGAGAAAAATCTTGATGGTAAGTCACATCCCTTCGATAGAATTTCAGATAATCGTTTGTTTCTATTTCAAGGAACGTCTCCTTCAAAATCGGATGCATCAGAAAAATTGGAACGCCAAGAACGAAAGGAATTACCCCCAGCCGTTATACGTATAACTCTAGCATCCATGGATGAATACAATATTCTGGTACAAAATGGTCTCAATTTCTATGATGCCACATTTTTCCCAACAGAAACAAATATTTCACTCAAAGGCGCTAAAATTGAAAACCGACGAAGGTATAATTTCGAATTCGATTACACATTTTTAGTTTTGTAGAAAATTAACCTTTTAATTTTGTATATGATGACGCTATTATGAAATTAGAGCCATGGATGGAAGCATTCCCGGTCGTGTGCGAGAGCTTCTCCCAGTTTTTGATGCAGCTGGTTTTTGTAAGCTACCTCCACCAACGAGAAAATTAATTAAGCCACCAAGGTCATAAACTATAACGGAAATTGTATGATATCTTCAGCAATGAGACAATGTCAAATTGACACTAACTCCCCATATATGGATTGTGTATCCGTTCCCCATCTTTTACCTTTTATGTATAACTTAGATATAACTCAGTAGCAAACGGAAAGTAATTAACTGTGTCATTTAATTCTTTATTATTTTGTTTATATCAAATTCTTATGCTTCTTTCGATTAATGAAATAATAGCTTTGTCAATAAACCAACAATTTACAAAACCAAAAAAAAAAAACTGAAGTGGGCTCCCACAATATCTTGCTAATTTGTGGCCAATTATTTGATATTAATTCCTGTTACAATGATGATGGTAGCATTCAACTAAATAGAGGTAAGTTGGCGATTTGGTGATATGTTATATTAAGAAACATGTGTACAACATATAATCGTACGCGTTTAGAGCGAACTATATAGAAAACAAAATAATTTTTGTCTTCAATCGTCAATAAATAATTAATTATAATTGAAAAAAACAATTTTTGAATCAAATATTTTTTTTATTTTTTAAAATCGTCAATAAACAATTAATTATTATTAATTTTTTTTTTTTTTGAATCAAATATTTTTTTATTTTTTAAATTCATTCAGACACCATAAAGTATATATTCTGCATCGTGATGAAGGTTAGGTTATGTTAGGTATAGTGGCAGCCTCAGACTCACTTAGACTATACAGTCCATTGTGATACCATAGTGATGAACTTCTCTCTTATCACTGAGCGCCGCCCGATACTTTGCTTAATTCAATGACAAAGACCTACTTTTTATAGCCAAGTCCGAACGGTGTACCACATTGCGGCGAAACCACTTAGAGAAGCTTTGAAACACTCAAAAAGGTCACCAGCATTATTGGGAGGGGAGAATCCACCGCTGAAAAACTTTTCAGTCGAAAATCGAAAACCCACGACCCTATGTACGCAAAGTGGGGCTAGCTAAGTATATGGACTACGTACTTTTAGGCATAGTCCCCATATGGAGGAGCAAATTTTATCCATTCTTGTTGACATTTTTTATCACAAATATTTCATAATAATTGTGTTTAATGACATTATCATATTATATTTTAAATAAATGCTTTCTTATACCTCATTCACATTACTCTTCCAAAATACATTTAAACTAAATTCCAAATGCCATTTGCCTCATAAAAAAGGGACTCAAAATTGACTTTTAGTAGATTTCGAACCTAATGTGAATTGGCTATTGGATATATTATAACGTAATTCACGAATCCAACTCCCTTAAACAACCTACATTTATTTCTATTTTAAGTATGAATAAAATTTGCGTGTAATCTTATTTAGATGATTTATATTAGATTTTTTGTTTATTTATACAACATTCGTTTCTATTCAAGTAGTTCTCCTATTACAGCATCACTCGCCATATTTTGATCCATTGTAATCGGCGATAGAAATCAATATTTTCGAGATTTGGTTGCCTGAGACAATAAGTGACTATTTTGCATGCTTTGGTGTTTCTACGAATAAGTCATTACATATTAGGTGATTATATGTTTTCAAAGCACTACTTATTTTATGGCCGAAAGTATGCCTGGGTAGAAGTACTTTCCTCCTAGGACATGCGTATGTAAAGGGTGATTTGTTAAGAGCTTGATAACTTTTAAAAAAAAAAAAACGCATAAAATTTGCAAAATCTCATCGGTTCTTTATTTGAAACGTTAGATTGGTCCATGACATTTACTTTTTGAAGATAATTTCATTTAAATGTTGACCGCGGCTGCGTCTTAGGTGGTCCATTCGGAAAGTCCAATTTTGGGCAACTTTTTCGAGCATTTCGGCCGGAATAGCCCGAATTTCTTCGGAAATGTTGTCTTCCAAAGCTGGAATAGTTGCTGGCTTATTTCTGTAGACTTTAGACTTGACGTAGCCCCACAAAAAATAGTCTAAAGGCGTCAAATCGCATGATCTTGGTGGCCAACTTACCGGTCCATTTCTTGAGATGAATTGTTCTCCGAAGTTTTCCCTCAAAATGGCCATAGAATCGCGAGCTGTGTGGCATGTAGCGCCATCTTGTTGAAACCACATGTCAACCAAGTTCAGTTCTTCCATTTTTGGCAACAAAAAGTTTGTTAGCATCGAACGATAGCGATCGCCATTCACCGTAACGTTGCGTCCAACAGCATCTTTGAAAAAATACGGTCCAATGATTCCACCAGCGTACAAACCACACCAAACAGTGCATTTTTCGGGATGCATGGGCAGTTCTTGAACGGCTTCTGGTTGCTCTTCACTCCAAATGCGGCAATTTTGCTTATTTACGTAGCCATTCAACCAGAAATGAGCCTCATCGCTGAACAAAATTTGTCGATCAAAAAGCGGATTTTCTGCCAACTTTTCTAGGGCCCATTCACTGAAAATTCGACGTTGTGGCAGATCGTTCGTCTATTCATGATGAAATGTCAAAGCATACTGAGCATCTTTCTCTTTGACACCATGTCTGAAATCCCACGTGATCTGTCAAATACTAATGCATGAAAATCCTAACCTCAAAAGAATCACCCTTTAAAATTAAAGGGTGATACGGTCAAAATTTGGTCAAGGGAAAACGCGTGCAAATCGGTGAAATCGTTTATTTAAAAAATCAAATTAAATTTCTTTTTCAAGTTCAATTAGTATAAAATTCAGGAAAAATATTCTGTTAGGCTTTCGCTTTTCCAAATCCGAATTGCCGGGCCTCACGCTTGACACCTGCCATCAGATTTTGTACAGCCACCTTGTCCACCTTCTTCGCCGCAGAAAGCCAGTTTGTCTTGAACTGCTGCTCTTCCTTAGCAGTTTTTTTGGTCTTCTTTAGGTTCCGCTTGACAATAGCCCAGTATTTCAATTGGGCGGAGCTCTGGCGTGTTGGCAGGGTTCTTGTCTTTGGGAACCACCTGCACGTTGTTGGCGGCGTACCACCCCATGGCCTTTTTACCGTAATGGCAAGATGCCAAATCCGGCCAAAACAGTACGGAACAACCGTGTTTCTTCAGGAAAGGCAGCAGACGTTTATTCAAACACTCTTTCACGTAAATTTCTTGGTTGACAGTCCCGGAAGCTATGAAAATGCTGCTTTTCAACCACAGGTACAGATGGCTTGCCAAACCAGATATTTCTTTGCGAACTTTGACAGTTTCATGTGCTTGAAAATATCTGCTACCTTTCACCCTTCCTTTTGCCGTATAAAACTCCTGTCCCGGAAGCTGCTTGTAGTCGGCTTTGACGTAGGTTTCGTCGTCCATTACCACGGAGTCAAACTCCGTCAGCATCGTCGTGTACAGCCTCCGGGATCGCGCTTTGGCCGTCGTATTTTGTTTATCATCGCGATTTGGAGTCACTACCTTCTTGTAAGTCGATAGTCCGGCTCGTTTTTTGGCTCGATGCACGGTTGTAGACAATACACCCAGCTTATTTGCGGCATCTCGGAGAGAGAGGTTAGGGTTTCGCTTGAAACTACCGGCAACTCTCTTTGTCGTCTCAGCGGCTTCGACAAACGTTCCCCAAACACTTTAATTATATTTGTAACGGTTGATTTAGCAACTTTTGTTATTGTGAAAAAATGGAAAAAAAGGAATTTCGTGTTTTGATAAAATACTGTTTTCTGAAGGGAAAAAATACGGTGGAAGCAAAAACTTGGCTTGATAATGAGTTTCCGGACTCTGCCCCAGGGAAATCAACAATAATTGATTGGTATGTAAAATTCAAGCATTGTGAACTGAGCACGGAGGACGATGAACGCAGTGGACGCCCAAAAGAGGTGGTTACCGACGAAAACATCAAAAAATCCACAAAATGATTTTGAATAACCGTAAAATGAAGTTGATCGAGATAGCAGAGGCCTTAAAGATATCAAAGGAACGTGTTGGTCATATCATTCATCAATATTTGGGTATGCGGAAGCTCTGTGCAAAATGGGTGCCGCGCGAGCTCACATTTGACCAAAAACAACAACGTGTTGACGATTCTGAGCGGTGTTTGCAGCTGTTAACTCGTAATACACCCGAGTTTTTCCGTCGATATGTGACAATGGATGAAACATGGCTCCATCACTACACTCCTGAGTCCAATCGACAGTCGGCTGAGTGGTCTCCGAAGCGTGGAAAGACTCAAAAGTCCGCTGGCAAAGTAATGGCCTCTGTTTTTTGGGATGCGCATGGAATAATTTTTATCGATTATCTTGAGAAGGGCTATTATATGGCGTTATTGGAGCGTTTGAAGGTCGAAATCGCGGCAAAACGGCCCCATATGAAGAAGAAAAAAGTGTTGTTCCACCAAGACAACGCACCATGCCACAAGTCATTGAGAACGATGGCAAAAATTCATGAATTGGGCTTCGAATTGCTTCCCCACCCACCGTATTCTCCAGATCTGGCCCCCAGCGACTTTTTCTTGTTCTCAGACCTCAAAAGGATGCTCGCAAGGAAAACATTTGGCTGCAATGAAGAGGTGATCGCCGAAACTGAGGCCTATTTTGAGGCAAAACCGAAGGAGTACTACCAAAATGGTATCAAAAAATTGGAAGGTCGTTATAATCGTTGTATCGCTCTTGAAGGGAACTATGTTGAATAAAAAAACGAATTTTGAGAAAAAACTGTGTTTTTCTTTGTTAGACCGGGGACTTATCAGCCAACCTGTTACCTATAGAACCTGACTGAAAACATGAGTATGATTAAATCGAAAGCGTTATAAAACTCTTAACACCTAGGATGTCACTAAAATTATAAATGAATTCAACTCGTAAGCAGTTTATGTTCGTAAGCGGGATTATTTGCGTAAGCGTGTTTTTCCGAAATTCGTTACTCACGCACACTCACGAAGATACTATTTTCGTGACTCACGCTCACGCACGACATTTAGTTGGTTAATCACTGTCACGCCGTTGCCATCAGCGTGAGTCACGACAATTTCGTGCCACGTGCACACCTCTAGTCCCACACATTTAATGCTAGTTTAGGAACATTACATTTTTGCACTTCAATACATTTTGTTTATTACGGAACATATGAAAAACATATTTTTTTAACAGTGTTGTCTTTGAGCTAAACATAGCAGCATTCAGAGATAGTGGAGAAATTCACCACTCTGGTATCACAATAGACTGAATAGTCTAAGTGAGCCTGATATATCAGGCTGCCACTATACCTAACATAACCTAGGAAGAACTTCCAATTTTTTGCTGGGATGTCCAAGAAGTTACAATTGCCATTTTCGAATTTCCAAAATTTGTAAATTGTGCTAAATTGTGCAGCACAAATTTAGCACAATTCAGCACAACTATCAAATTGTCGAATATAGCACTTCTAACTTCTTGGACATGCAATCACGGTTGCTACTAGAGCCAAAAATAAACTACCAAAATTTGGAGAAAATTTTACCATAAAACTACCAAAGAAAAAATTCTTATTTTGCATTTCTTATATTGCAATGGAAAATTTTGTAAAAAATTTATTTCTGTGGGAAATTTTTTGAAAATGTTATTTCTATGGGAAATTTTGTCAAAATTGTATTTCTGTGGAAAATTTTTTGAAAATTTTATTTCTATGGGAAATTTTGATTTTATTTCTATGGGAAATTTTGTCAAAATTCTATTTCTATGGAAGATTTTATCAAAATTTTTTTTCTATGGACCATTTTGTCAAAATTTTATTTCTATAGAAAATTTGTGAAGTACCCCTTAGTTGGTGAGGAATAGTTTGCAAAATCTACCAAAACATTAAGAAGTCTACCAATCTACCAAACATTAAAAAATTTGCAATTTTTTTGGTAGAATTCTACCAACTGTGGCAACCGTGTATGCAATCAGCGGCATCAAATTTTCTCCCAAAAATTATTTCGATAATTCTCCCGCGGCAACACTGTAATTCAATTAATTTTTTTCCAACGAGAGCGACATCTATGTTTAATCTACCACAATCAAAACACGTGGAGTTTGTTGGCAACGCATACAAATATCATATCATAGCCAAGACAAAACCCCAATATAATAATAGGGGTGTCAGCCGCCTATTAATCAAAAATATTGATTTAAATCAGAAAAATGTAACACTAGATTACAAAAAAAAATTTTCAGGTACACTTGATGAGAGGCAACTTTTCTTATGTATTTTGATCTGCTGAATTCGAATTTTTTATGGAACACTTTTTGAGATATCCCGTTTTTTCGTTTTTTGCTCTTTTTCACTAAACAAATTATATTTCGAGTTAGAAATGTCCGATTATATCGATGTTGGTAATTAAATGAAAGGTATTAATATGACGAATAATCACGTATAATTGGATTTGTGATAAGTTAAGTGGTTCAAATGTGAAAAGGCCAAATTTTCAAAAAAAAAAAAGAACGTATTTTGCAATGGACCTTTTCCGCCAGACAAGTATAAATCATTAAAATTTTTTTTCTCTCCATGATCGTATAGATGATACTCTAACGTAAGTAATAAGACCAACCAGAAGAAAAACGTACAAAGTTATAAGCAATTGAGTGAACAAATTTTTTGCTCTTTTTTCACTAAACAAATTATATTTCGAGTTAGAATGTCCGATTATATCGTTGTTGGTACTTAAATGAAAGGTATTAAGATGACGAATAATCGCGTATAATTGGATTTGTGATAAGTTAAGTGGTTCATATGTGAAAAGGCCAAATTTTCAAAAAAAGAACGTATTTTGCAATGGACCTTTTCCGCCAGACAAGTATAAATCATTAAAATTTTTTTCTCTCCATGATCGTATAGATGATACTCTAACGTAAGTAATAAGACCAACTAGAAGAAAAACGTACAAAGTTATAAGCAATTGAGTGAACAAATCCGATGTCAAATCAAGCAAATATGAGCAACTCACCCACACAAAAATGCCTCTCGGCCACAGAGAAATGCATTTTTGTGTGGGTGAGTGGCTCATATTTGCATGATTTGACATCACTCAATTGCTTATAACTTTGTCATTTTTCGGTCGTTTTTCTATTTTTCTACACACAAAAAATTTTTTTTCTGATTCAATCACCAAATTAATTGATCCAATTAATTTTTTAATTGAAATGTCTTCAATCACGAAAATGATAGTATCAATCACAGTTTTAATTGGGCATAGAAAAAATTCTTGATTAAAAAATTAATTGATTTTTTCAGCAAATTTCAATTAATTTTTTAATTGATTTAATTAAAAATTTAATTGATGTTGATTGCAAAACTCAATTAATTTATTAATTAAAAAAGGTAACTATTTTTAATTACTTTCTGAATTGACTTAGAGTTTTTATTTGGATTAACAAATGATTGTTTGAAATACATTTTTAATTAAAAATTTAAAAAAAATCAGCACTTTTTCTAACTGAATTAGTCTTCCGAATTTGATTAAAAAGTTAATTGTATCAATTAATTTTTTAATTAAAAATTTTAAAATTTTCAATTGCTTAATTAACTTAATGTTTCTATCATGATTAAAAAGTTAATTGTATCAATTAATTTATTAATTGAAAACATTTTCAACTTCAATTAACTTTTTAATTGGAAATATTTTGGTGATATTTTTTTCTGTGTAGTTGGTCTTATTACATACGTTAGAGTATCATCTATATGATCATGAAGAGAAACCCAACGTTTTTTCAATGGTTTATACTTTTCTGGCGGAAAAGGTCCATTGTAAAATACGATTTTTTGAACCACTTTTTTTTAACCACTTAACTTATCACAGATCCAATTATACACGATTATTCGTCATCTTAATACTTTTCATTTAAGTACTAACAACGATATAATCGGACATATAATTTTTTAGATTTTTTACTGTTTGGTAGGTTGGTAGAAATCTTGATAATTTGCTAGATTTTGCAGAATATTGGAGAGAAATAAGAGGAAATAACAAATTAAAATTTCCTTTCCTTTATAAATATAAATTGACATGAAATTTTGACAAAATTTCCTCTAGAAATGAAATTTTGACAAAATTTCCTCTAGAAATAAAATTTTGACAAAATTTCCTCTAGAAATAAAATTTGGACAAAATTTTCAGTAGAAATAAAATTTTGATATAATGTTCTAGAGAAATAAAATTTTGTGAAAATTCAATCTCTTCAAAAATTTTAATTTTAGTGTTAGGTCAAAAATTTTAATTTTAGTGTTAGGTCAAAGTACATTGTGAGTAAGTACTCCCTTTTTGTAGAAGTAGTAACTTTTCCCTACTGGGGGGAAAACATTTAAAATTTGTTAAAACATTTCAAATTCGACACATTTACAGAGCAAAGGATATTAAACACCCAAAAAATTGTCGCTAATAGGACATAAACTTCTAAAATAAAATAATAAAACATTTATTTTGATGAAAAAACATTTTTTTCATACTAAAAGCAAAAAATTTGACAAGAACTTCAAAATAATATTTTTTATATAATTATTTTTTTAATTTCTTCAAATTTTAGAAGAATATTTTTGGCACGAGTGGAACCGTGCTTTTAATGCGAATTAATCCGAGCCATTTTTGTCGGTGGCGGCAAAACTCAATTTTTATCATCGACGGCTTGTCGAATGAGCCGACGTAAATGTGTCTACTCGGCGATAAAAAAGAATGGAAGTTCTTTTGGAAGGTTTGCAATAAGTTCGTCATTTTATTAATTTAAATGAAAACAAGTAAGGGAAGTCTAAAGTCGGGCGGGGCCGACCATATTATACCCTGCACCACTTTGTATATCTAAATTTTCGATACCATACCACATCCGTCAATTGTGTTGGGTGCTATATATAAAAGGTTTGTCCCAAATACATACATTTTAATATCTCTCGATCTGGACAGAATTTGACAGACTTCTACAACTTCTATAGACTCAAAATTTAAGTCGGCTAATGCACTAGGGTGAAACGCAATGTTAGTAAAAAAATATGGGAAAGACTTAAATCTGAAGCGATTTTAAGGAAACTTCACAAAAGTTTATTTATGATTTATCGCTCGATATATATATATATATATATATATATATATATATATATATATATATATATATATATATATATATATATATATATATATATATATATATATATATATATATATATATATATATATATATATATATATATATATATATATATATATATATATATATATATATATATATATATATATATATATATATATAATATATATATATATATATATATATATATATATATATATATATATATATATATATATACACAGTCTTACACAAGTTTACATACGGTTTAAGAAATTGTATTTTCTTTAATTATTAAAATATAATAAATATGCATATATATGCTTTAGATTTTGTAAATTAATTTGAAAAACAAAGTATTTGTCAATTTTCAAGAAGATGTTTTTAGTCTGGATTATAAACAACAACAAAAAACATGTTTAGTTATAAGGTAAAAACCTCAAGG